>NC_063060.1:19695301-19905883 GCF_018812025.1 Megalobrama amblycephala | reverse complement strand
TTTTTTTTCCGTCTTCCGGGGCTTTTTGGGGGCCTTAACATGCTCAAAAACTCTTGAAAATTGGCACACACATTGGAATCCGCGGCCATTAGGACGCCGGAGAGGCTGGTACCCGGGCGTGGCAGGGGGGCTCGACAGCGCCCCCTTGAAAAAAGTCTGAAAATTTGGTCCATATATTAAACACGCTTGCACGTATTAGTATGAAACTCAGTACACATATAGACCTCATCGGGCCGAACAACTTTCGTGCTCTAAGTTAAACACCACGCCAACAGGAAGTCAGCTATTAAGGGTTGTTTGAAAAACGCATGCTCTGGAATTTGATATACTCCTCCTAGACGATTAATCCGATCGCCACCAAACTCGGTCAGCATGAAGTCAAGACACTGATGATTAAAAATTGCCAGGGGATTTTGATATCTCGAACGGTTTGGCCGTGGCGAGGCAACGAATTTATGGCGAGAAAAAGGAAACAGGAAATGTGTTATAACGTCTGCATACATATATTGATCTTTATGAAACTTCACGAGTGTGTTCGTTATAGGAGTCTGATCACATGGATGTGACTATTGTGAGTCAAAGTTATAGCGCCACCAACTGGCAGCAGGAAGTGTATCACTTTTTGAAATGTTTTGAGATCACCCTCTTATTTTTACCTGATTTGCTTCAAACTTCATCAGTGTAATGTCAATACACAGCAGATGTAGACCTATGACAGGATTTTTGATATTTGAAATATTGTTGCCATGGCAACAGGTCAAACTGTAATAATATTCTTGAGTGTTTTTGAGGCTCTTAACATGCTTCAAATTGCATGAACTCGACACACACATCAATATTGTCAACCAGTAGACATGGACAAAGCCATAGAAATGGGCGTGGTGGAGGGGCTCAGTAGCGCCACCTTTTGACAAAAGTGGGGGGGTTAGTTTTTCCTACAATCACCAAACTCGGTACACATATTGTTCTCATCAAGCCGGACAATTTTCTAATTTACATTCATTAGCTCCGACCAACAGGAAGTCAGCTATTTTGGTTTGAATGTTAATTTTTTGAAAAAACAGGCTATGAATTTTATACTACTGCTCCTACAGGGTTTATCCAATTTACACCAAACTTTTTTTAACTTGTTGCTAACACATTGAAGTTGTTTAATTGCAAACGGATTTTGGATATCTCAAACGGTTTGGCCGTGGCGAGGCAACGAATTTATGGCAAGAAAAGGGAAACAAAGTGTTATAACTTCTGCATACATTAATTGATTTTGATGAAACTTCGGCTTAGTCTTCGTTGTACAAGGCTGATCACATGGATGTGACTATTGTGATTCAAAGTAATAGCGCCACCAACTGGAAGCAGAAAATGTGTCACTTTCAGCATACATTGAGATCACCCTCTTATTTTTACCTGATTTGCTTCAAAATTCATCAGAATAATGTTAAAACTTGGCACATGTAATCCTTTGAAAATGGGCAGGGAGGAGGGCTCTATAGTGGCACCTTGTAGTGCAGTAAATGTGGAGTGAATTTGACATAGTCCTTTGATGTTTAACCGTTTTAAGTGCCTATTGCCCGCTGTGCACAGTTTGCCCTGAAGCCACCGGGGTGGCGGTGCCACCGGGCTTGGCCCGCCATCGCTGCTCGCAGCTATATTTATTTATTTATTTTTTTTTTTTTTTTTTTTTTTCCGTCTTCCGGGGCTTTTTGGGGGCCTTAACATGCTCAAAAACTCTTGAAAATTGGCACACACATTGGAATCCGCGGCCATTAGGACGCCGGAGAGGCTGGTACCCGGGCGTGGCAGGGGGGCTCGACAGCGCCCCCTTGAAAAAGTCTGAAAATTTGGTCCATATATTAAACACGCTTGCACGTATTAGTATGAAACTCAGTACACATATAGACCTCATCGGGCCGAACAACTTTCGTGCTCTAAGTTAAACACCACGCCAACAGGAAGTCAGCTATTAAGGGTTGTTTGAAAAACGCATGCTCTGGAATTTGATATACTCCTCCTAGACGATTAATCCGATCGCCACCAAACTCGGTCAGCATGAAGTCAAGACACTGATGATTAAAAATTGCCAGGGGATTTTTGATATCTCGAACGGTTTGGCCGTGGCGAGGCAACGAATTTATGGCGAGAAAAAGGAAACAGGAAATGTGTTATAACGTCTGCATACATATATTGATCTTTATGAAACTTCACGAGTGTGTTCGTTATAGGAGTCTGATCACATGGATGTGACTATTGTGAGTCAAAGTTATAGCGCCACCAACTGGCAGCAGGAAGTGTATCACTTTTTGAAATGTTTTGAGATCACCCTCTTATTTTTACCTGATTTGCTTCAAACTTCATCAGTGTAATGTCAATACACAGCAGATGTAGACCTATGACAGGATTTTTGATATTTGAAATATTGTTGCCATGGCAACAGGTCAAACTGTAATAATATTCTTGAGTGTTTTTGAGGCTCTTAACATGCTTCAAATTGCATGAAACTCGACACACACATCATATTGTCAACCAGTAGACATGGACAAAGCCATAGAAATGGGCGTGGTGGAGGGGCTCAGTAGCGCCACCTTTTGACAAAAGTGGGGGTTAGTTTTTCCTACAATCACCAAACTCGGTACACATATTGTTCTCATCAAGCCGGACAATTTTCTAATTTACATTCATTAGCTCCGACCAACAGGAAGTCAGCTATTTTGGTTTGAATGTTAATTTTTTGAAAAAACAGGCTATGAATTTTATACTACTGCTCCTACAGGGTTTATCCAATTTACACCAAACTTTTTTTAACTTGTTGCTAACACATTGAAGTTGTTTAATTGCAAACGGATTTTGGATATCTCAAACGGTTTGGCCGTGGCGAGGCAACGAATTTATGGCAAGAAAAGGGAAACAAAGTGTTATAACTTCTGCATACATTAATTGATTTTGATGAAACTTCGGCTTAGTCTTCGTTGTACAAGGCTGATCACATGGATGTGACTATTGTGATTCAAAGTAATAGCGCCACCAACTGGAAGCAGAAAATGTGTCACTTTCAGCATACATTGAGATCACCCTCTTATTTTTACCTGATTTGCTTCAAAATTCATCAGAATAATGTTAAAACTTGGCACATGTAATCCTTTGAAAATGGGCAGGGAGGAGGGGCTCTATAGTGGCACCTTGTAGTGCAGTAAATGTGGAGTGAATTTGACATAGTCCTTTGATGTTTAACCGTTTTAAGTGCCTATTGCCCGCTGTGCACAGTTGCCCTGAAGCCACCGGGTGGCGGTGCCACCGGGCTTGGGCCCGCCATCGCTGCTCGCAGCTATATTTATTTTTTTTTTTTTTTTTTTTTTTTTTTTTTTCCGTTTTCCGGGGCTTTTTGGGGCCTTAACATGCTCAAAAACTCTTGAAAATTGGCACACACATTGGAATCCGCGGCCATTAGGACGCCGGAGAGGCTGGTACCCGGGCGTGGCAGGGGGCTCGACAGCGCCCCCTTGAAAAAAGTCTGAAAATTTGGTCCATATATTAAACACGCTTGCACGTATTAGTATGAAACTCAGTACACATATAGACCTCATCGGGCCGAACAACTTTCGTGCTCTAAGTTAAACACCACGCCAACAGGAAGTCAGCTATTAAGGGTTGTTTGAAAAACGCATGCTCTGGAATTTGATATACTCCTCCTAGACGATTAATCCGATCGCCACCAAACTCGGTCAGCATGAAGTCAAGACACTGATGATTAAAAATTGCCAGGGGATTTTTGATATCTCGAACGGTTTGGCCGTGGCGAGGCAACGAATTTATGGCGAGAAAAAGGAAACAGGAAATGTGTTATAACGTCTGCATACATATATTGATCTTTATGAAACTTCACGAGTGTGTTCGTTATAGGAGTCTGATCACATGGATGTGACTATTGTGAGTCAAAGTTATAGCGCCACCAACTGGCAGCAGGAAGTGTATCACTTTTTGAAATGTTTTGAGATCACCCTCTTATTTTTACCTGATTTGCTTCAAACTTCATCAGTGTAATGTCAATACACAGCAGATGTAGACCTATGACAGGATTTTGATATTTGAAATATTGTTGCCATGGCAACAGGTCAAACTGTAATAATATTCTTGAGTGTTTTTGAGGCTCTTAACATGCTTCAAATTGCATGAAACTCGACACACACATCAATATTGTCAACCAGTAGACATGGACAAAGCCATAGAAATGGGCGTGGTGGAGGGGCTCAGTAGCGCCACCTTTTGACAAAAGTGGGGGGTTAGTTTTTCCTACAATCACCAAACTCGGTACACATATTGTTCTCATCAAGCCGGACAATTTTCTAATTTACATTCATTAGCTCCGACCAACAGGAAGTCAGCTATTTTGGTTTGAATGTTAATTTTTTGAAAAAACAGGCTATGAATTTTATACTACTGCTCCTACAGGGTTTATCCAATTTACACCAAACTTTTTTTAACTTGTTGCTAACACATTGAAGTTGTTTAATTGCAAACGGATTTTGGATATCTCAAACGGTTTGGCCGTGGCGAGGCAACGAATTTATGGCAAGAAAAGGGAAACAAAGTGTTATAACTTCTGCATACATTAATTGATTTTGATGAAACTTCGGCTTAGTCTTCGTTGTACAAGGCTGATCACATGGATGTGACTATTGTGATTCAAAGTAATAGCGCCACCAACTGGAAGCAGAAAATGTGTCACTTTCAGCATACATTGAGATCACCCTCTTATTTTTACCTGATTTGCTTCAAAATTCATCAGAATAATGTTAAAACTTGGCACATGTAATCCTTTGAAAATGGGCAGGGAGGAGGGGCTCTATAGTGGCACCTTGTAGTGCAGTAAATGTGGAGTGAATTTGACATAGTCCTTTGATGTTTAACCGTTTTAAGTGCCTATTGCCCGCTGTGCACAGTTGCCCTGAAGCCACCGGGGTGGCGGTGCCACCGGGCTTGGGCCCGCCATCGCTGCTCGCAGCTATATTTTATAGTTATTACTAAAGTAACTGAACAATGACACTAAAATAAAGTGTTACCATTCTCTATTTATATTATATGAATTTATCATTATTTAAAGTCATCATGAAAGGGAAATTGTGCACATCTTTTCTTCCCTATTGTGATATCTGAGTGAAACGCTTTGCAAACAAGAACAAATGTAGGGCTTGTGGAATTGATTGGATGGTTGTGGGTTGCTATTGGTGGATCTCATGTGAGTGACAGGTTGCCCCGTCCTCATCATCAGAGAAGAGATGTCAGTGCCAGAGGAAGTTAATCTGATTCAAGAACTGTTGATTCAACAATTTTACAATAGACTCAGTCACTTATGAGCGTATCCCTTGTTTTTGTCACAGGAAGGTGGATCCCAGCGAGGCGGAGACTGCCGGAGCGATCATGGCCTTCTTCCTGTCTCTCGGTCTCGCTCTCGGAGCGTCTCTGTCGTTTCTGTTCCGCGGACTCGTCTGAAGTCTCGACACGCCAAGATGATGGCGAATGAGCGTTACAGCTGCTCTCACATCTTACAGTCATCTGACAGTCCAGAGCGGCTGAAAACAAGACCTGATTTTGAGCGAATGGTCACATGATGAATGTACAGTACAGATCCCACCGGATGAGACCGACGCTGGAGGCTTTGAGTCTGTTTTAATAAACTCTTACTGCCCATAACGTGAAGAACTTAAAGCTTACACTGCCATTCAAAGGTGTTTTTGGGAGGGAAAGAAGTTAATATTTTTATTCAGCAAGGGCATATTGATCAAAAGTGACAGTAAAAACATTTATAATGTTACAAAAGATTCTATTTCAAATAAATGCTGTACTTTTAAACTTTCTATTCATCAAAGAAAAACTAAATATGAAGCAGCAAAAACTGTTTTCAACATTGATAATCAGAAATGCTGCTGAAAAAATCAGCTTTGCATCATAGATATAAATTACATTTTAAAATATATTAAAATAGATAACAGCTATTTTAAATTGTAATAATATTTCACTGTTTTTACTGTATTTTTTGATCATATAAATACAGCCTTGATGAGCAGAAGAGACAAAAACATTAAAAACTCTGACCCTAAACTTTTGAACGGTAGTGTATATTAGTATTACTACTATTGTTATTGTTTAAGAATATTGTTTAAGAATATTTAACACATTTTACATGAATAGTTCACTCAAAATGAACTATTTGTTTTTAATCACAGCTTCCTCAAAGATAGAATTATCACAGCACATTTAAGACAAAACAGTACGTCACTTTTTATAATATTCAAATCTTATTTTTTCTTATAGAAGTTTATATAAAGGCAAATATTGTATTTGTAGCCATTTTTAATAAATGAAGGTGAAATGCATTATGATATTATAGTATTTAACTCATCAATGTGAAGTTTTCAAGTTAAGTGCATACGATCAAACCAACTCTACCTCGTGCATATCGAACCACTTTTTTCCTCTACACTACATCATTCTTTGGAAGTGCAAAATATTATATGCTTAATTATTAATAAAAACCTGTTTGCTTCTGCATTGATCTCCATTCTTGTTTGTGTCCTGGTTGCAACAAAACCCTCAAGAATGGCCTACATATAAAAAAATTATATTCTGAGAGACAAACAGCATGATTGATACGAGTTTGTCGTTTTGAAAAAGCATTAAAACTATTAATTTCAAGGAGTAATATTCACAGCATGTGTCCTCTTGAGGTTGAAACCGAACGTTGTGACATCACAGCCGAAACGAGATGCTTGTGGTCAGTCTCAGAAAGCAGATGACAGACGCTGGGGAAGTTACAGTGAAACTTAACAACTCGCAACCAGAAATGTGTCACTGTCAACAACACGATGATATTTTGAAAAATGTTGTTAACCAGACAGTTGACTTCCATAGTAGGAAGAAAAAATACTATGGAAGTCAATGGCTACCGTCATCTGTCTGGTTACCAACATTCTTCAAAATATCTTCTTTTGTGTTCAACAAAGAAACACTCGTACAGGTTTGGAACTTGAGGGTGAATAAATGATGACAGAATTTTAAGTTTTTGGGTAAACTCAGTCTTAAAGGATTAGTTCACTTTTAAATGAAAATTAAAATGACTTTCTTCTTTCTGATAAACACAATCTGAGTTATATTAATAAATATCCTGATGCATCCAAGCTTTATAATGGCAGTGAATGGGACCAATGAGTATGAGCTGAAGAAAGTGTCTCCATCCACATCCATCCATCATAAACATATTCCACATGGCTCCGGAGGGTTAATAAAGGCCTTCTGAAGCGAATCGATATGTTTGTGTAAAAAAAAAAAAAAAAAAAAAAATTATAAAGTAAAATATCTAGCTTTCACCAGACCGCCTTCCGTATTCAACTTACGAAGAAAGTGTAAAACTCTCGCAGTTCAGAAAGTTTACACTATATCCTATGCCTTCCCTATTCAACTTATGGAAAAAGTGTAACTGATGTGACGCCAGTTTACACTTTCTTCTTAAAGGTGCAGTATGTAATAATTCTGTCCGCTAAAGGCCTATTCAAAACAAAGGCGTAGTTCGATGACACCAAGTTTGAGCGCTGAATCTTGGGACATGTGGTCTTCACCTCAACGTACGGTGCAAATTAATAGGGATTGGACTCGGGAAGAAATCATGTTCATGGATGCGATTATTAACGTTACTGTAGTATGAAGCAGAGCAGGAGCGAGTGTTGTGGAGCTGAACGAGGAGCTGGAGCGATTGATCAACACACGCCTCACGAGCAGCGGGACTTTTATTATGACACAGTCACCGCTTCCGCTTTTCCGGTCATGAGTATGAGGTAACGCAGCTCTGTTTATCATATTAGATACATTTGAGAGTGTTGCTGTGAGACACTGTTACACACTGCAGTAAGATAGATCGATTTTACAATATCATATTAAATGCTGGATGGCTTGTGTTGATAAATGGCATGCAATTCATTTTAAAATGTATTGTATGATGGTGAAAAAAGACTAAACGTGTTACGCTATATAACAACAATTGATTTTCTGTCTATAAATATATCAAAACAGTTGTTCTCTTGCCTATTAAAACATGTAATATTTTAAAGCGTCTTTGGTGTTTTCATGGTTTCTACAAAATAAATCCGGAAACCGAGGGTAACGCGGGTATGACGCAATTGACAGGCGACTCCTCACACGTCCCGGAGCCTTGGATAAAATTGCAATTTTCTCACGATTTACAAATAGTTGCAAACATTTGGGATATTATAAGTACTCAAGTGAACAAAATATATAACACTGGCCTAGTGGTTTTACAGCAGAAATCTTACATATTGCACCTTTAAGTTGAATACGGAATGCGGTCTGGCTGAAGCTAGATATTTTACTTTATAATAATTTGTTAAATATGGATATTTTTTAACACAAATGCATCGCTTCGCTTCAGAAGGGCTTTATTAACCCCCCAGAGCCGTGTGGAAAATGTTTATTTTTCTTCAGCTCATACTCGTTGATCCATTATAAAGCTTGGATGCGTCAGGATATATCTCCGATTGTGTTCATCAAAAAGAAGAAAGACATATACACCTAGGATGGCTTGAGGATAAAGCTTGGGCAAATTTTCATTGAAAGTGAACTAATCCTTTAACATAATAGCTGTGTTTATGCAACTGACCCCAGAACAGCAAAAAGCATCTGATGAGTTTAGGAGGTTTTTGTGAGTGATGCAGCAGCAGCGCCTCCTTCTGGCCGACAACAACAACAACACATCAAGTGCACAGAATGAATACCAACTTTTATTGATCAAGAAACTGAAGATGACAAATGCTTCACCATAAGGACGACCTTTGGACAGAAAAAATGTCAAAAGAAATCTCACACGGGTTCTAGATCAGTCCTTCTACAGTGCTGAAGCCGCATGTGAGCAAAACACAAGAACAGAAATAGCTCATCCACTCAAACATACTGTACATCGGCATCAGAACTGTGCTGGAAATCAACATCATCCTGTAATTCATTCTTGCATAACGCACAGCTTATTTGCATCTTCAGTGTTTTCGTTCTAAAACACATTCTGCGCTTCATAACTTAATGTTTAGCTTAATATAAAACAAAGTCATGATATATTAAAAATCCATTAAGCGACAGCTAGCTTTTGACACGTCTTTAATACATTACTAGTATCAAATACTTCAACAGGCTGAACATTTTTACAAAAATATCCGCACCGCTCTTTACTTCACCGCCAAATGCTGAAGAGACCTTCACATCATTAACTCAATAAGAAGCCGGTGAGGAACCCCTAAAAACGGGACAGTCCAGAAACGAAGAAATGGCCTTAATTTGGATATACAAATCCAACTTTTCAATATCGTGTGCTCACGTTCACTTCATCACAGAATATTCACACACACACACCGATCATCATCGACGATCTTCAAAAGCGCGGGAAGACACAAATCGACGTCAGTATCTCCGGCGTGTAGCTACGACGAACGACGCACAAACGCGGTAGCTACAGCTTTCATAGTTTACCTTTTGTGTCTTCATCGATGGGAAATGTAGGGGAAAAAAGGTTAAAAAAAAAGGACAGATGACAAATACGCAGATGTAAACATTTTTTTGTCTTTTGGAAAATAAAAGAACACCTGAGGCTGTTCGATTTCATTTCTCAACTTACTGGGCGCCATTTTGGTACCAGTTACTCGGCGCCATTTTAGTACCAGTTACTTGCTGAATCCAGTTAGTCGTACGTGTTCCTGATGCAAACCGGTAACAGATTCATCTTCATCCAGAGAATACAGTAACAAAAAATAAACAAAAGTGAAAACCATCAGTGCAAATCTCACTGTACTCGCAGTAAACAGACGTCAGACTGGATCTGCACCTCTCATCAGCTTATAAAGGTTAGTTTCAGACTTACGATGTGTCGGTTGGACACAGAAACTACTGCAAAGTTTTATTTCAGGCTGCTAAACAAACCTGGCACATCAATCTAGAGGAACTATGTGCAGCAGCAGGTATGAAAACATGAAATACTGTAATAATAATAGTCTGGATATACATCATGATTCATTTCACTTAAGTACAAATTCATTCATGAAACACCAGCTGAATTAATCTAAACTTTTTAGTTGTAAGATGGAGATGCTCATGTCTCATGAATGAGGTTTTTGTGCATTTCAGTGTTCTGGAAAAGTACGGATGTGTCCCTGACTGAGGTCTGTGATGTATCACAAAAGTTTGTACATGTTGACATGCACTTTAATCCCTTCATGGTCATTTTACTGGAAGAAAACAAACCTGGTTTCTGTCTTTTATTGACAATATGCCACTCTAAAACATGATTGGATTCTGTAAACGGCCAATAGAAACCTCTCAGACTGGGATTTCACTGTTTTTGACGGATCCAGATGAATTTTAATGTCTTGAGCCGGTTGCAACAAGCCCCAAAGTTAAGCTAGATAATTCTTCACTTGATCATTTATACTAAAAAAAAAAAAAATTAGCATGTTTTAGATTTACGCATTTCAATTAATAGTAAAATTCCATCTAATTGAATTGAATAATCCTTACGTATTATTCATGTTATGAATTAAGAATTTTAAATGAGTAAAAAAGAACTAGAGCTTAAAACATTTTGTATAAATCTTAAACTATTTAGTTTATGTGACTCGTAATGAAAATATATTTATCAATACGAATCACAAACTAAATGGACCAATCCCCTTTTCCATTAAGATTTATACAAATTTTTTTACGCTTTTTTTTTTTTTTTTACTCATGTAAGGATTATTTAATTCAATTTGATGGAATTTTACTATTAATCGAAATTCGTAAATTTAAAAAAAAGGCTTAATTAAATATAAGTGTTTTCTCAGCTTGGGGTTTATTGCAAACGGATCCAGATCTCTTAATAACTAGCCATTATTATTTTACTCATCTAGCTCAGTAAAACTAATATGTTGCTGCTGCTTCGTATCGACTGTCAAGTGCTTCACGTGACGCTACATTTCTCGAAGTATTAGTACTTCGATTAGATCGACCTCACAAGGTTTAACTACACGACTAGAAAAAGAAAACCGACTGAACAAAATGCATTTCCAATGCATCTCCCAAAATGTCTCGTACAAAAGCAGGCACCGAACAGGGAACGCTTGCCGTTTTTCATGGACTGTCTTCGTTTAAACCATTCAGTCTACAGGGACGCAGTTTCTAAACTAACATTCGATAAGATCTGGATCGGCAGTTTTCTATGAAATCTTGTTTCCGCCACTGAATAAAAAATAAAATGATAATTGCGACTTTTTCTCTCACAATTCTTACTTCTTTTCTCAGAATTGCGAGATATAAACTCAAAATTGTGAGATAAAAAGTCGCAATTATTTTTCTTTTATTCAGTGGCGGAAATTGCAGAGTTATGTCAGAATTGCGAGATATAACATCAATTACAAGAAATAAAGTCAGAATTGCGAGTTATAAACTCACAATTGCGATAAAGTCAGAACTGAGAGATTATAAACTCGCAATTCTGACTTTTTCCTCACAATTCTGACTTTTTTCCCCCCCTCGCAATTTCGTGTTCATATAATTTTGAGAAAAAGTCAATTGCAATTGCGACTATATTTCACGCAGTTCTCTATTTCTCACAATTGCGAGTTCATATCACAATTCATATATCAATCTCGCAATTCTGACTTCATATCTCGCAATTGCAACTATATTTCATGCAATTTTCACTATTTTTCACAATTGCGAGTTCATATCACAATTCATATATCAATCACGCAATTCTGACTACTTTATTTCACACATTATTCAATTTCTCACACTTGCGAGTTCATATCACAATTCATATATTAATCTCGCAATTCTGACTTTATATCTCGCAATTGCAACTTTATATCTCACAATTCTGAGAAGAAAAAAAAGAGTCAGAATTGTGAGATAAAAAGTCACAATTACCTTTTATATTTTTTAATTCAGTGGCGGAAACAAGCTTCCATAGTTTCCCGATCAACCCGTCTACTGCGGGACGCAAACGACCAGTGACTGAATGACTGATTCTCCATCGCTGATTTGCATCTAGTCCGTCATGAGCGGCGATTGGTTTCTACTGCGCTACGAGGACGAGGACTTCGGTACTCCGTTGCAGGCATACAAACACATCCATTAAAGGTTGTCAAGGCAAAATTAGCAATAAAAATACCAAAACAAAAACGTAAGAATATGGATCATTCAATGACAACACAAACACACAGCGCGTCTCTGGAAATACTGTACATCGGGGAGAAGTTCAGTCAGTACGGAGTCTCTTAGTGTTCTGGCAGAATACTGTACAGTGACCGCAGTTCGTCAAAGCCAACACGTTTTCAGGCGCGATTCCTCCTCTACGCTCTCACTATTGCACATTTCCTTTGGAATGCCAGATGAAATCCAATCGTTTAGGCAAAGGACAAGAAAAAGCAAGCAAATTAAGCGGCGTCGACTGGGAATGCCATCGCTGTTAAGGCGAACCATGGGATGCTTCCGAGATAAGAAAGAGTAGAGCTTTCTTTTCATCCGATTTTCCTTTTCCTGAGGGTATTCGAACCAAACTAGGAAATATGCATGGACCTTTACAAAAGGGGAAGTCTTGGTTCCAATCGGAATTTGATTCGGTTCCAAACAAGCAGTCGCCGCCGTTGAGCGTTCATGCACATGATGGTCTTTTGAAGCGTGTTGGCCTCGATGTGTGCGGGCGCGTGTGCTTATGTACAGTCTGTGTTCAAGTGTTTTGGCAGACGTGGGTTTCTAAGGTGCTGATGTTTTGAGCCAACAAACATCCGGCAAATTCGGAGAGGGGACAAAACAGACGTGTGCGGATGAAGGCCTTGCGATTGGATCTTTTTCATGCTCTCATCCTTCCGGCTTTGTTAATGGTGGACTTCGTTGGCGATGAGACTGTCCTCTCCGGACTGGAAGTCGGCCTCGTTCAGGCTGTTGCCGCCGTTGATCATCTCCTCGTCCTGCGAGGACCCCTGACCGTCGTCCTCTCCGCTGCCTGTTCCGATCTCATCAGAGTTTGGGTCTTGCAGGACCTGGGCGATGTACATCTGCTGCGGTGGATGAAAACAGACATCGGTCATAAAAAGGTCAATTTGTTTAATTAAGAATATGAATAAAATGGCATTTTCCTCTTCTGGTAAAATCTTACTAAACAAGTCCTCAAGTGAGTTTACTCTACGTTTAAGTATTTACCTGAGATTTGTTGGAGGGTGAAGATCTTGCAGGACGTCCGTTCTCCACTCCGTCAACCTCTGTGTCCTTGGTGTCGATCTGAAATGAGAAAGAGGTCACAGTGAGCGTTTCTGCTATGGAACAGGTGACAGTCTACCAGAGCTACCCGTGCCGCCCGGTGGACTGACCCCGCAAGCTCATACCTGTAGTACCGCAACTCGTACCTTGTAGTTGTGCGCGCTGAGGTATTTAAAGTGACCGAAACAGACGTGCGACAGGCAGACCACGATGGTGATGATGAGCACCACGAAGGTAAACATGGATGTCGGGGTCGAAAACCCTGAGAAATGAGAAGGAATAAGATGCATTTAAAAGGCACATCAGTGAAAAGAACTCATGCTTCACATGTGGTTAGTCACATGACCATATTCCACAGGTAATCAAATGACAATAAAACCTCAGACTAAACGCAATAATAGGTTAAAGTTGCAGTATGTAGTTTTGGCGAGACTAGTGGCACCTAGCGGAATTACAAAAATAAAGCATATTTTTTAAACGTCACGGCCAGTGTTGCCAAGTCCGTGGTTTTCCTGCCAAATTGGGCTACTTTTGCACTGTTGCCGCAGGTTGTTTTTCATGTCTGTGGGTTGAAGTGACCCCAAATAATATATGTAGCCCCTGGAATGCATATTTTACCCACCGGAATGCGTTTTTTTTACTTTGGGACCCACCCTGAAACGCGATTGGGCTAGTTTTGAGTAGCAACGCGCTATAAGCACAGTTACTACATGGTTGTGGTTAAGTCAGCTCGGGCATTTCCGGTGATCTGTTCATTCTGTATTCGCTGTACATCGACACAAATCCATCAATGGTTGACTTTTTAATGTTGTATTCATATTTTAATGCAGTTATCACATTTCCCTAATAAACCAGTTTTATTGATTGCATTAAAGACGAAGCTATTGGGACGTTTAAAAACGCTGTATCTGTAATTAGACACACACACGCATTATTTTCCAGCACTTCAAATATTATTTTTAATGTGATGACCACAAACATTACTTGTTCATCCTTCTGAGATTGTCTCCATTGTAAAACCGAACGTTTAAAAATGTAGGAAATTCAACATTTGATAGAAAACACTTATTTAAAAATAAAAAAAGACAATAATTACCACTTTAACCAGCAGGTGGCAGCAAAGTAGCATTTATTTGTGCATATATCAGCCATTTGCTCTAATCGTTTTTCTCTGTTTTTGAATAAATATTAAACATTATAAAATAGCTAGGTTTAAAAATACATTTAGTCAATGTGAAGTATGAAATACTCAAAAAATCTCATGAAAAACAATAACTTTTCTTGTGAATGAATGACACAGAAAGCGAGCGCCGCTCTCTCTTTATAATCACAGCAGCTGTCAGTCAGTGCAGCACAAGATCAATGATTTCAGCACACTTTATTCAATTAATCTAACTAAAGTGCACAATAAATATTTAATTTTTGAAGCTTTTTTTCACATAAAAGTGAAATCTGATGGTCAAATTGAATTTAGTCGAGGAGGAACACTGAGGTACGTCTTTATTTATTTATTTTTTATGCCGTCTTACGCTTGAATAACTAAATTAATGCTGTGCCTGAATATTTAAGTGACTATATTCTGATTATAAATACTGATGCTCAACACACCAGCACATGACTCTCACCGGAAGTTTTCCAGCTGGCTTATATTATTGCGGATGTTCTAAAGAACGATCCGTGCATATAGTCCATTGGGCGGATTTTGTTATGTTTTATTTTTTTTTTTTAAAAATGTCCAATGGTTTCTCTAGATAAGACTCTTATTCCTCGTCTGGGATCATGTAGAGCTCTTTGAAGCTGCACTGAAACTGACATTTGGACCTTCAACCCGTTGAACCCCAGTGAAGTCCACTATATGGAGAAAAATCCTGGAATGTTTTCCTCAATTTCTTTTCGACTGAAGAAAGAAAGACATGAACATCTTGGATGACATGGAGGTGAGTAAATTATCAGGAAATTTTAATCCTGAAGTGAACTAATCCTTTAATGCTTCTCATTGACTTTGAATGGGTGACGTCATGCGTTGCCGAACTGAATTGTGGTTTCCATTGCGTCGTGTCATTGATGTTGTTTGCGGCAGAAGTTGAAAAATTTTCATCTTTTTCAAGCATCAACAGGCATCAGCCAATCAGATCACCTTATGCAAATACCCTAGTGTTTATGCAACACTGGAAAATAAAGGAACATCAAAAATTGTGGTGGTTAATCACCTGGTTCTTTACAATCAGTCTTTATATACGTACCAGGACTCTTACCAAGCCTGGAAA
Source organism: Megalobrama amblycephala (assembly GCF_018812025.1). Classification (NCBI taxonomy): domain Eukaryota; kingdom Metazoa; phylum Chordata; class Actinopteri; order Cypriniformes; family Xenocyprididae; genus Megalobrama; species Megalobrama amblycephala. Next base: position 19,890,329 of record NC_063060.1, on the reverse strand, counting down.
GAAGTGGCAGAGAGGTTGGTGAATCTGGTGTGTATTGTGTCCATGTGCTGTTTATCATTGCACGCAAGTAAGCTGGAAGTAGTGTGATTGGCTATTTTCACTATGACGGTCTGTATGCTAGAAAACACTCAAAAACACGCACCTGTCCGCACGGTGGAGAAGAACAGTAGCCAGAAGAGGCACAGGATGGGCGCGGCCACCACCTGATTGACGGCTCCAGAGTGGATCTTCTTGTCGAGTTTAGAGGGCAGGTAAGCGTAGTACATGTTGTACCTGTCCACCAGGTGCTTCAGGAGCATGTACATCAGTCCTGAAGACACAAACACACACTAGCTCACTACACAAACGCAAAAACATCAACACGATAAACTCCTGTAATAAGACGCATTTCTGAGGGAATATATAGGGCGGAAGTGATTGGCTTGTAAAAAGTGGGTTTTGAGGTAATTGGATAATATTTTTAAGCCCCGCCCAAACAGCCTTGTTTATGTCAACAGATGAGTCGCATTACATTTGGATGTTTTTTCAGTGTTTCCGAGCAGCTAAATTCTGCTCTATATGAACTCATCACATTTGAAGACACAACATGTGCAAATCTGTTTCCCATACTTGTAACAAGAAGCACTGACAATTGTCAACAAAAGACTGCGGTTTCCCATCAAAATTAAAATTTTGATTTTGGACATGGAATTTTAATTGTGAGGATCTGCTGAAAATAATGCTATGTTATGTACAATGCAATATTCCACAATCGGAGCTTGTTTCATGAAGTTACGTGTGAAAACGTGACAACTGTTGCATCCGTCTTGCGGGGCTTCTTGTACAAAAATTCACTCAAGTTTAGTCAAAGCCAAAAACAATTATACTTGTATTCTACTCTGTGAGACCTTTCAAATGACATATGACACATGACTATCTGAGCTGTATGATTTTTTTGATGTATACAGTACAAAAAAAAGTATTTTATAAATTGTTTTTTTTTTTAAAATCAACAAATAACTCAGCACTACTTAGGAGCTAATCAAATTGCCTACATGCACTGTAAAAGTTCAGACTCTAAGCTTTCAAATGACACCTATTTTGTGTTGATCAAGGCAGTAGTTTTGAAAAATATAATTATTATTCTTTTCGTAGCTAGGTGGCCCTAAGGGGCGGTACATTGTTTGAGAGAGACTACTCAGCACTTGTTAAGTATGGAAGAGGATTAGGGCCAAGCAATAATAAAAAAATAAAACCATCGAGATTAAAGTTGTTAAATTTCGATAAAAAAGTCGAAATAAAATGTTGAGAATAAACTCGTTAAATTACGAGAAAAAACTCGTTAAATTCTGAGAAAAAAGTTGAGATAAAATGTCGATAAAGTCATTAAATTACGAGAAAAAAGTCGTTAAATTACGAGAACAAATTCATTAAATTATGAGAAAAATGTCGTTAAATTGAGAAAAAAGTCGAGATAAAATGTTGAGAATAAAGACATTAAATTATGAGAAAAAAGTTAAATTACGAGAACAAATTCATTAAATTATGAGAAAAATGTCGTTAAATTTCTAGAAAAATGTTGAGAAAATGTTGAGAATAAAGTCATTAAATTATGAGAAAAAAGTCGTTAAATTACGAGAACAAATTCATTAAATTATGAGAAAAATGTTGTTAAATTGAGAAAAAAGTCGAGATAAAATGTTGAGAATAAAGACATTAAATTATAAGAAAAATGTCGTTAAATTTCTAGAAAAATGTTGAGAAAATGTTGAGAATAAAGACATTAAATTATGAGAAAAAAGTCGTTAAATTACGAGAACAAATTCATTAAATTATGAGAAAAATGTCGTTAAATTGAGAAAAAAGTCGAGATAAAATGTTGAGAATAAAGACATTAAATTATGAGAAAAAAGTTAAATTACGAGAACAAATTCATTAAATTATGAGAAAAATGTCGTTAAATTTCTAGAAAAATGTTGAGAAAATGTTGAGAATAAAGTCATTAAATTATGAGAAAAAAGTCGTTAAATTACGAGAACAAATTCATTAAATTATGAGAAAAATGTCATTAAATTTCGAGAAAAAAGTCGAGATAAAATGTTGAGAATAAAGACATTAAATTATGAGAAAAAAGTCATTAAATTACGAGAAAAAAGTTGTTAAATTATGAGAACAAATTCGTAATTTAACGACTTGTTTCTCATAATTTAATGACTTTATTCTCAACATTTTATCTCGACTTTTTTCTCGAAATTTAACGAGTTTTTTCTCGTAATTTAGCAACTTTAATCTCGAGATGGTTTTATTTTTTTATTATTGCTTGGCCCTAATCCTCTTCCGTAGTTAAGAGTTGATCAAAATGGTTCGATGCATTAAAAATCTAAGCTTTAAAACCTAATTTGTGTTATTCAATTCAGTGGTTGCTTGATAGTGTAAACTTTGGGTTTAAGGAGTTAATTTACAATAGTAATACTTTTTATTTATGTTTAATATTTTTATTTGGTAATACAAATAATTATATTAATAATTATTGATATATAATATCTTTTTTTTTCTTTAATTGTGCAGCCATAGAGCAAACCTGGAGCTTAAAAAAATAAATAAAAATAATAATAATTCATATTTATATACGTTTTAACGCCTAATAACATCTGGTGAAGGGACTACCAATAAAAAAATAGCATTTGGGCTAATTTGGGTACATTTACATTCATGAATGTTGATTAATGTACACTGTCCCTTTTTGAAATAAAAAAAATTTAAGAAAAAAAACAATTAGACTTTTTTTTTCTTTTTTTTTAAATATATGCTCTACACACGAGCAAACAAGATGTATCAAATGGACCTAAAATACTGAATGCATATATCTATTAAAAGTATATTTCATCAACTTTTAGGACTACAATCATGTACAGACGGACTAAAAGCATCAAAACTACAATTTTAATCTCACAAGGTCTTTCTTAGGCCGAAAACATGAGTATGTCATGTATCAGTCTGTTTTCATTCGAGACGCCACATTTCAAATCATCACGTCTGCAGACGGACAGTCATGAGGTCAATCAGTGTGTCAGCTGTTGAACACTGTGTCCGAGATGAACATCTCCGTCTGCGTTCACAGTGTGGGCTGAGAGACGTATAAAAGTATCCCGGTTCTGTTCCTCCGCATAACAGAACCTCCACGACCCGATGAGTCATGCACCGCCAGCTGGAGGACGCGTGTGTGTGTGTGTGTGTGTGTGTGTGTTTCTCAGAGAGTTCTAGAAATAGTGCGCGCATACAAAAGCTCAGTGACAGAAAAACAAAGAGATTATTGCTCAAATGCAGCGTTTCCTCCCTGTTTCTGTGATTCGGAGTGAAGAACGCAGGCCGAGGATCTATATTTATTCCGACACACAGACACACGGCGCGTAGGCAGGTGGTCTCTGCTGGCGCAGTGGGCTTTTTCCATTGTTAGATGCTGCATGCTGACATGTGGCCAGCAGGGGGCACTATTGATACACACACTTCTTCCACACGCACTTGTGCTTTTTCAGTGGTGTCATTCACACCGTTTCTCCCTGCATTCTCCCTTTCATCCTTGTTGCTCATCTCTCTCTCCCTCTCTCTGATTGGCTGTTGCTCTGTCATTTCGTGAATGGGCTGATGCGAGAGTGGGCGTGGTCTGACTCACCGAAGGGAACGATGATTGGGCAGGTGATGCTGTACGTCATAACGACGGTGAAAACGCACATCATCCAGGCGTAGGCAGCCCCAAACTGAAACTCATAGGCTTGATGCTGCACACACACACACACACACACACACACACACACACACACACACACACACACACACAGAGGTTACACAACTAAACAGCACAGACTGGAACAACATCCAGGTGAACAGCAGGTAAAAATATCTCATTGATGGGTGGATGAATCCCACAAAAACCTCGTCAAAATCACGTCCTATTTCAGTCACATTTTATTCCAACATCAACATGAAATAATTTTTTTTTTTTTGCTTGAAGGAGATCAATTTATTTCATTATTTCTTACATAATGCAAAAAAAAGCTGAAATATATATATATATATATATATATTTTTTTTTTGGCTCAATATGTTTATTTTTCCCTAAGAAAATGTCACAATGCCATAAAATGGTCCTAAAACATTTACATTTTTTCATGTAATAAAAAAATAATATAATTATTATTAAACGAAAATTAATAACATTTATTGTTATTATTAAGATAACATTGTAATTATACATCATTTATTATTAATGTAATTTTTGTAATTATTAAATAATAAATAATAATACTAATAATACAATATTAATTAAAATTAAATTAAATATTATTATTATGATACATAACTTGTTGTAATTACACAATTTATTAATATTACTGTAAATAGAATTGTAGAGGCGAGAAATTAAGTGCAAAAAAGCTTAATTTGTCTTAATTTGATGCTGAAATATATAAATAAAACATTTTTGGCTTAAAATGTGTTTAATATTCATAAAAATAATGTCACAATGCAATAAAATGGTCCTAAAAACATTTAAATTTTTTCATGTAATAAAAAATAATATAATCATTGTTAAACGAAAATTAATTAAATTTATTGTTATTATTATGATAACATTGTAATTATACATCATTTATTATTAATGTAATTTTTGTAATTATTAAATATTAATAGTACTAATAATACAATATTAATAAATTAAAATTAAATTAAATATTATTATTATGAAACATAACTTGTTGTAATTACACAATTTATTAATATTACTGTAAATAGAATTGTAGAGGCGAGAAATTAAATGCAAAAAAGCTTAATTTGTCTTAATTTGATGCTGAAATATATAAATAAAACATTTTTGGCTCAAAATGCGTTTAATATTCATAAAAATAATGTCACAATGCAATAAAATTTAACAGTCCTAAAAACATTTTTTCACTTTTTTTTTCCCATGCAAAATTTCCCATTTCTTTCTATGTATTTAATCTAGAAATGATCATTAATATATGTATATGCATTTAATAATTGGGATAAAACACGACTCGGATGTGTTCCTGACACGTTTTTTCAGATTCAATTGAACACTGACACTAAGTGTGTGAAGATAAGGAACAAGGTCATGTGAATAATTTGAAAGGTCAGTGTGTTTGTACCCGTTTGACGTTGCGTCTCTCTGCGGCCGAGCGAGCCAAACACAGCCGGATCATGTACATGAGAAGACCTGGAATCCGCAGCAGGTCCATGGCGTTTCCGATGAACGCTGATGCGATGACGTAGTTCACGAAAAACGCTCCGTTATCAGGAAGGAAGACACACCTGAAATTAGCAATAAAATTAGGTGCAATAAAAAAAAAAATAAATAAATAATACAAAAAAAATTATATATATATATATATATATATATATATATATATATATATATATATATATATATAAAAACCACACAAGTTCAATAATATATTATTTATAATATTTAGATATATTGCTACAACTGAAAAGTTTAAGATGAAAAAAAAAAAAAAAAAATATATATATATATATATATATATATATATATTATTTTATTTAAATAATAAAATACAACAAAATAAAAAAAAAATAATAAAATTAAATTAAAAAAAAAAAAAATTAAATTAAATTAAAATAAAAACAAAATTAAATAAAATAAAATAAAATAAATATTTGACTTACTCAAATCTGACAGTGGCATCAGCCAGGAATTTTTTGTCGAACAGCCAGCGGAAGAAAACGTCCAAACTAAGACACAGAAGAACATTTAGTATTATGAAAGTGTCAGTTCGCGTCAGCTCTAGTAATCTGATGTTTAATATATTAAAAGAGCTCATTATAGTGAAATCATTCAAAACAATGAGAGCTTCTGCAATAAATTGCTGATGGTTTGGATGAGAGCTCGAGGCAGCTTCCCAAATGAGTCCCCTGACAGATATAAATAAAGATTTGATTATGAATAAAAGATTCAAATAAACCACCCACTTCCACAGGCTCGGCAGAAAAACAGAGTTACATCACAAACGGCTGTGATCATGTGTCTCAAATGGAGGGAAATGTACCTGCTGAGGCCCAGAGACGGCAGCAGGAGAACCATGAAGATGAGGAACGTGTAACACTTGTGCATGGTGGTCCTGTTCTCCCCCGACCTGAGGAACACACGGGAAAATCAGCAGGAGAAGATGATAATCAGCCGTTTGATTTCGACTGGGGAGGATTTTATGATGACATGAGGGATTGTGGGATTGTACCTGGTCCAGTGGGCTTCAAAGAAGGCAGAATAGTAGACGATGGTGGGCAGCAGGGCGGAGAAGGCCCACAGGAGCAGCGTGGGGAAAAACTGGGTGACGATCGGGTTCTGGATAGAGAGACACATACAGACACGTGATCATGTGTTTACAGTTTCATCCATTATATTTCTAGAAGGTATTTCACCTCATCTGTCTCAGTACATGAGGAAAATATTATGAAATAATAATGGAGTGACTCTGAGTGAACTAACACGTCCAGGTCAAAAAAATAAATAAAATAAAATAGTGCAAAAATAAATAAAGCCAATTTTAGGATCATTGAGATTTTTTGCATTGAACAAATTAAGTGGAATAAAAATAATTGTAAAAAAATAGCATGATGAATATTATTATAGTAATTGAACTAACCAATGAAATAAAAAAATATATAAAAAAATACATATGTTTTATTATTACTAATCATAATTTATTACATTTTATTATAGCTATATATCATTATATATAACTTATTGTAATTATATTATTATTAATTCTACTACTAATAATAATAATATTGTTAAACAAAAATGTAATGTAATTATTATGACAGATAACATTGTAATTATACATAAATTATGTAATTTTTGTAATTATTAATATTATAAATAGTATAAATTATATTAACAGTAATAATAATTTCTTAATAATACATTAAACATTATCATTGTTACTATTATGATACGCAACTTGTAATTATATATTATACAAATTATTATTACTGTAAAGACAATTGTAGAGGTGAGAAATTGGCACAAATGAATGCTAATCAATGTCACAATGCAAAGGCAGAATTTTTGCTATGCAAAATGTGATTTCTTCATTATTTTTAATTATTTAGGGGTGAAATATGCCATTTTTGATGTTCTTGTCAGGTCTCATGAGAGTCACCTCACAATAACAGCTGAAATCATTGTACTGTAAGTTGCAGAGCAGCAGGTCTGAGCGCATTAACGTCACTGACTAGTGAACTCGACAACCCTGATGAGCCGATCACATGACTCGTGAACCTCCATCCACAGAAGAAACACTGAGAACCCCAGCTGAGGCTCTTCACCGCACCCTAACCAGCCGTGACAACACAGAAATCGCATCTCATCCATCATAATCTGGGATTTGTTTTAACCAGCCGTGACCGTCAACAGCATCGTGCCACGGTTTGTAGACATGCAAAAGCAAAAATCATTTTCTTGATCAACATTTATCATTTTCCAGGAAAAATATCTAAACATCCTTAAAACAAAATAATTTGATTTTTCTGCAGCATTTTCACTTTCACAGATGACTTAATGCTAGAAACGTCTGCTCGGGACTTCATGACGGATCGCAGCCTTACGTTCAGATACTCCACAGGCTTGGTGACGTTGAACTTGTCCATCGTGGAGATGATGATGGCTGGGGTGGTGAGGAAGAAGAGGAGGATGAAGAGGATGCAGTTGATGATGAAGCAGCGAAGCCACCAGGAAACTCCTCCCAAAGACAGATGCTCCCTGTGAGCGAAACAACACGTCAGCAAACAGAGTTTAATTCAACCTGTGGTGTACAGCAAAAAACCCACGTCAGTCCACACACACACACACACACACACACACACACACACACACACACACACACACACACACACACACACACACACACACACACACACTCAGCAGAACGTATAAAATCTTTTAGCTTGATAAGGTATCGACTGCTCATGGGTAATTCCTGAACATAATGAAGTCAGCAAAGAAACGGCTGACAGATGGAGACAGCGCATTGCTTACTGTACTGTTTCAGTGTAGACTACTATATTTTGTAGTAGTAGTAACGAAACTTTCATTTCAACAGGGCTGTAGTGAAAGTTTCTGTGTATGTATTGTGATTTGATGTACTTTTGATTTATTCATCCATTCTGTGAATTTTCCATTATGACCGGATTCTGTGATTCCATCTGCATCATACGGCCTAAAGTAAGCATTAATTAACAACAAAGTGGCGTTATTTTGCATTTCTGCAATTTAGTTTTGTGTAAAAGCATCTTAATTATTTGCAGTCAAGAATTGGAAGATCAAGTCAAAGCATTGCATTGTGGGACATGGTACACTCAAAAAAATGCTGGATTGAAAACAACCTAAGTTGGGTTAAAAATGGACAAACCCAGTGACAGGGTTGTTTTAACCCAACAAATGTTTTTTTTTAAACCCAGCGATTGGATTGGTTTTAACCCAACAAATGGGTTGTTTTTAACCCAGTGACAGGGTTGTTTTAACCCAATGAATGGGTTGTTTTTAACTCAGTGACAGGGTTGTTTTAACCCAATGAATGGGTTGTTTTTAACTCAGTGACAGGGTTGTTTTAACCCAATGAATGGGTTGTTTTTAACTCAGTGACAGGGTTGTTTTAACCCAATGAATGGGTTGTTTTTAACTCAGTGACAGGGTTGTTTTAACCCAATGAATGGGTTGTTTTAACCCAATGAATGGGTTGTTTTAACCCAATGAATGGGTTGTTTTTAACCCAGTGACAGGGTTGTTTTAAACCCAGTGACAGGGTTGTTTTAACCCAATGAATGGGTTGTTTTTAACTCAGTGACAGGGTTGTTTTAACCCAATGAATGGGTTGTTTTTAACTCAGTGACAGGGTTGTTTTAACCCAATGAATGGGTTGTTTTTAACTCAGTGACAGGGTTGTTTTAACCCAATGAATGGGTTGTTTTAACCCAATGAATGGGTGGTTTTAACCCAGTGACAGGGTTGTTTTAACCCAATGAATGGGTGGTTTTAACCCAATGAATGGGTTGTTTTAACCCAATGAATGGGTTGTTTTTAACTCAGTGACAGGGTTGTTTTAACCCAATGAATGGGTTGTTTTTAACCCAGTGACAGGGTTGTTTTAACCCAATGAATGGGTTGTTTTAACCCAATGAATGGGTTGTTTTTAACTCAGTGACAGGGTTGTTTTAACCCAATGAATGGGTTGTTTTAACCCAATGAATGGGTTGTTTTAACCCAATGAATGGGTTGTTTTTAACCCAGTGACAGGGTTGTTTTTAACCCAGTGACAGGGTTGTTTTAACCCAATGAATGGGTTGTTTTAACCCAATGAATGGGTTGTTTTTAACCCAGTGACAGGGTTGTTTTAACCCAACGAATGGGTTGTTTTTAACCCAGCGATTAGGTTGTTTTTAACCCAGTGACAGGGTTGTTTTAACCCAACGAATGGGTTGTTTTTAACCCAGTGACAGGGTTGTTTTTAACCCAGCGAATGGGTTGTTTTTAACCCAGCAAATGGGTTGTTTTTAACCCAGTGACAGGGTTGTTTTAACCAAACGAATGGGTTGTTTTTAACCCAGCGAATGGGTTGTTTTTAACCCAGTGACAGGGTTGTTTTAACCCAACAAATGGGTTGTTTTTAACCCAGTGACAGGGTTGCTTTAACCCAGCGATTGGGTTGTTTTTAACCCAGCCACTGGGTTAAATGTTTGCCCAACCTGCTGGGTAGTTTTATTGAACTCAACTATTGTTTAAAAATGACTATTTCTTGCTTAAAATGAAACCAAAATATGTTGGAAATTAACAATTATTAATATGTTTAAAAAGTTTAATGAATAATAATTAAAAACGGTAAGAATTTATTAAATTGCTTATTAATAAATCTTCATCTTTTGATTATTATTGTTGCCTCTAGTAATTATGTGTCTGATTTTTAATTTCCAACCTATTTTGGGTTCATTAAGTCAGTCATATAGTCATTTTTAAACAATAGTTGAGTTAAATAAAACTGCCCAGCACTTTGGGAAAACATTTAACCCAACCGCTGGATTAAAACAACCCAATCGTTGGGTTTGTCCATTTTCAGCCCAACTTGGTTTGTTTTTAACCCAGTACACCACACAGTGTGCTCTGGTTTTATTCTGCACATTTTAACTAATCTAACAGGTCATTTTCCATGCATGCAGAAAATATAGCCAGAGAATGAATAAGAGAGACAAAGAAAAAGAGTCAGAAAGAGAATGAGATGCGTCTGTTTCTCACCAGCGCACGTTTTGGGGATCCGGTGCATAGCTGACGCTCCAGTTATAGACATGAAGATTTTCACTGAATTGAGAGGAACGCAGCTCCTGACGGCACTTACAGCCCTGACACTGACACGCATTAAAGTCCTTCAGGATTCTGCAGAAACACACAGTAGAAAAATCGAAAAATTAAAATTACAAACAACAGGACAAATACAATAGGAAAAAAAACAGATACAAATGAAAATGTAAAGATAAAATGTAAAAATAAAACTCTGTATAGTCTTCACTGTATGAATTAAATATCCTCTGATTCTTATTAATGTTACTAAAGTTATTCAGTGAATGATTCTCTCGTTTTCTTTAGTTTTATCAACATTAATAACACAGACGGCAGCAGGTTTATTAGGCTGCTGTCACTTTAAGACCAAATGCACCGATCTAATATACTGACAAGCATTCGATTACTTTCCCAAATGTTTACGTTCAGTCAAAACCGAAATTAAAATTCTATTCCCGGTGGTTTGGGGGCCTACGCAACTTGCGTACTTTGCGTATAGGGAGGAGCGGCACTGCAAACAGCATAATCGAATTAAAAATGATGGAGAAATATAAAACTAATGTTGATTATACATATAAAAACAATATATTTTAAGTGTATTGCAAATATATAAACATTTCAGTATTGTGAGAGCATAGAGAAATCGACTCGATTACATCATTAGCAGTGCTTCATGGGAGTGGGCGGAGCTAAAGAGCTCTTTCGGCATGTGTTGCTTTTTTCGACTCTATAATTGGTGGAATTTTCTGTACAGCATCATGGGTAATGTAGTTTTTAAAATAATCATGTTTAATTCCAATTTAATATAATTAGTATTTTTTTTTTTTTACACAATGTTATTTTTATTCATATTCCAACATCACTTCACATGACTAGTGCTATTTGTTTGAAAAAGCTCATGTGTCGTACTCACATTGCTGTCATGGCCTCGTTCTGGAAGGTGACGAACGCCATGCCCAGCGGTTTGGTGTTGACCTTCTCTTTCTCCTTCCTGTATTCCTCTTTCAGTTTGGCCTCCAGTTTGGTGTAATAACTCACAGCCTCCTCCTATAAAACCACATAGACTTTCAGCACGAATGAATCACCAAATCAGAGCACCAGACACGACCCTCCTGAAACCTGCCGCTTTATTACTTCCTCTCAGGAGAGCTTTCATTTCCTCCGAACGATTCTCTGACACACCACAAATGCTTTATTCAAGGACACACAAAGAGCCTGATGCGGGTTCATTAAACCAAGAGAACTAGGACTAGTAGTGCCACTTAAGAATAAAGAATCCATTATTGATTAAAATTAAATAATTTCTAATAAAAATTCTATTAAATAAATAGACTTATTAAATGGCTCTTTGGAACACTTGATTCTAATTGGTCTGATGAAACGGTTTGGTCAAAAAGCTATCAAAAATACAGCATTTTATGAAAAAACTCAAAATGGCTGACACCCAAAATGGCTGATACGGGAAAACTGGTTATCATTCAACTTGGTATGTTGTACTAAATTAAAAAAAGTTACAAAGTTACAAGCGAAATGAGCAATTTTCTCTTGAATCTCCTGACCAGTAGGTGGCACTGTGCTAAAACACTGCATGTAGCCTCAAGTCATGCTTGTGATGATATCTACCAAGAATTGCCTCAATACGCTAAAGCGTTGTGAAGATATAGCCTTGCATCCAATTTGGCGTGCTCTTCATCAAATTAATTTGCATGTTATTCAAGAACGGTTGGATTTGTCAAAAAAAATGGCATCAATCAGCTTGGAATCAAGGAATCAGATGAAAATGGAATTTCGTTTCTAGCCCTTATGGTTCAAAAGTTATTAGCATAAACATGAAATTTGGCCAGTAGGTGGCGCTAGAGAGATTGCAGTAGAGGCTCCAAATTCGCTGTGGTTAATGTTCAGACTGTCCTCTATCTGTGTGCCAAATTTCACAAATTTTCACCATGTGGTTCTATGGGCTGCCATAGACTCGAGAGCGGAAGAAGAACACTAACGGATATAATAGGTGCTAATAATAATGATAATTGTGGTTAACAAATGAAAAGACGGTTTAAACCCAACTTATTAATCAATGTTGAGTTTTTCCTCTGGCATTGGCACTTATATTGTACTATATATTCAAAGTGCACAGGCATTGTGGGTAATGCGTTTATACCTCTTCACAGCCTGTAATGGCACAGCAGCACAGGTGACCGCAGGGCTTCGGGTTGATCATGGTGGGCATGTGTTCCTTAGCCATCAGATCCGTGAAAAACTTCTTACTGCGTTCAGTCTTCTTCCTGCAGGACACACACACACACACACACACACACTAAACTCAGTGGATCGATGCTCGTCCCCTCAGAGAACAGAAACTTCAGCCCGTTTAAGAGATCAATAGAAGGTCTCAGAGGTCGGATCATTTCTGAACCTAAAAGAGACACAGAGCCAAATCTTTCTGATTCAGTGAAGCTTGAGTTTTTACCTCTCTGCGTTGAGAGACATTAGTTTCGCCACGTTGTAGCAAACACGTGCTTCCAGTACGACGCAGTTCTCGTACGCCTGTCTGAGAGACACAAATGAAGAAATCAACATCTCACACTCCTAAAATTATAATTATGACATCAGACTATCAGCTATAAAACTGTTGCTTTGGTTATGAACATTAAACTTGCAATGCACACATTTCGGAAACGCAAAAACTAGATTTTCACAGTTTCTGGAAAAACCATAAGCTTTGTCAGTGGATCGTATACCGTAAACGATTTAATTATAGAGAATTGAGTAAATATTTGCAATCAGTAAAAAGTTTGGGGACGGTAAGATTTTTTTATTTTGTTCAAGAGTTTTATTCAGCAAGGATGCATTAAATTTATCAAGTGATTATAAAGCTTTTAAACAGTCGAGGTTGAGCCAAAAGCTAGGACTAGTTCGCCAAAGGTGGTTATTAAAATAATCTCCAATATTTAATGAACAATTCGATAAACAGCGGCAGTCCTAGAGGCAAGTGATCAGACTAATGGTTAAAGGATTAGTTCACTTTCAAATTAAATTTTCTTGATAATTTACTCACCTCCATGTCATCCAAGATGTTCATGTCTTTCTTTCTTCAGTCGAAAAGAAATGAAGGTTTTTGATGAAAACATTCTAGGATTTTTCTCCATATAGTGGACTTCAATGGGCACCAAACTGTTGAAGGTCAAAATTACAGTTTCAGTGCAGATTCAAAGAGCTTTAAATGATACCAGACGAGGAATAAGAGTCTTATCTAGCGAAACCATCGGACATTTTTGAAAAAAATACAACTGTATATGTGTGGAATGTGATCATGTGTGTTTATAAAGCATATACAGTTGTATTTTTTTCGAAAATGAGTGATGGTTTCTCTAGATGAGACTCTTATTCCTCGTCTGGTATCGTTTAAAGCTCTTTGAAGCTGCACTGAAACTGTAATTTTGACCTTCAAACGTTTGGAGGCCACTGAAGTCCACTATATGGAGAAAAATCCTGGAATGTTTTCATCAAAAATTAAATTAATTTCTTTTCGACTGAAGAAAGAAGGACATGAACATCTTGGATGACATGGGGGTGAGTAAATTATCAAGAAAATTTTATTTGAAAGTGAACTAATCCTTTAAGTAGTTATAGCTGTTTCATGTTTTTTTCCCCTGTTATAGCGCCACCAAGTGGCCAGTTGTCACATCCTTTTTCATGTGACCACAGAATGAGCTCTTACATAGATGTGCCAAATTTGGTGAAAATGTCTCATTCGGTTCACGAGTTATAGACATTTTAGTAAAACTTTGAATGTTTTGGCGACCGTGAATCAAAATTTCAACTTTTTTTAGTAATTATTGACAATGAGACTCCAGAGAATCTCACTGCACTGTTTTGGTTCTGATCAGGCCAAAAACCTAGGACTAGTTCGCAAAAGTATGTTTTTTTTTTTGTATGGATTTAGGAGTGATTTCGTACTTTTCTCCGGTGTAGCGCCCCCGTCAGGCCGTTTGGGGTGAGCATTGGTGACAATGTAGACAATGTGAGTACTACCAGCCCTCAAAGTTTCAAGTCTCTACGACTTAATTCTCTATGACTTTCAAGTCTCTATAAAATGCTAATATTTGGACAATTTAACAATTACAACAGAGTTTCAGAAATACGTGCTTGAACCTCTAATTACAGGATAATTTGCATCCTTTAAACCCTTAAAAAAAAAGTATTTTAACATCTAAAACTGCACATTTCACTAATAACCAAATATCTCTATAACATCCCTACTGTTCATGATTACAGTAAATAACAGACAATAATCCAGCCTGTGATGTTTGTCATTGAGTTTTGCAGGAGGGAACAGCAGCTCTCAGGTAAAATGACATTAGACACTCGAGTCTATTCATAGATCCTCCCCAGCGCCTCGTCACACTCATTTTTGGCAAGCGCAGCCTCGGCTGATGGGCCGCATGACTCGAATTTAAAACACTCATTTAGACAATTACGGCAGATGCTGGAGTCTCGCAGCATACGAGGAGAACATGCACATCCCTGACGCACAAACCACACACATGTGATTTTAATATTTTACATATGACACGATCTACAGCGCGCAGCTCTTCCAGTGACCCATTTAAGGGAAGCATAGAAGTTTAAAGCATAAGAAAGATGAAAAAAGAGAGACGTCTTACTCAAAGTGCTGTTTTATATGGCTTTCTTCTGCATATTTAGAAATGCCGTTGATAAATAAAGTGCGTTTCACCTGAGAAAGAGAGGAAAACATGTTATTTGTATGTTATTTACACGTGCACAGATGCTGGAGGACGCTGCAGTGCAGATTGAGGTTAAACTCCCGGCTCAGAAATGTAGGTCATTGCAAGAGACAGACTTCATGAATATTTCATAAGCATTACAGCATGCAGCGCTGCAGCTGCACGTCACAAGAGCCTCGAGACTTGATTTTACATCATGCATCTTCTCATGTTATTACTGTACTCAAAGTTTAAATGATTAGTCCTTGCAAAAATCATTTAACAACCCTCATTTTGTTTCAAACTCATATGACAATCTTTCTTCAGTGAAACATAAATGATGCACGTTTTGATGACGTACCAGATCGTCTTCTTTGTAGTGCATCTTGGACGTGTGGCGCCTCATGCTGTAGACGGTGAGGAGCAGGTACATGAAGGCGAATGACGTGTGCAGCCACAAGAGGTTATTCCTGGAGCACAGGGAGAAAGAGACGTGTCCACTTTACCCAGAATCCTCAGAGCACATCATGACCTCTTCAATTAAAGCGTATGGGGAGGTTTTCAATGTATGTGCAGTGAATAAAATGTCTCACTTGGAATCCAAGTTGGCGATTGTTGTACGTCCAAAGCTGTATGCGTTGTTGTCTGAGGAAAAACAACAACAATGATGTCATTTGTGCTTTTGAAAGTTAACAAAAGGGTCATAGATAGGAAACGCTGTCATTCTGTCACATTATGGCCTTTTTTTAAATAAAAATGATAAATGCATAAGTAAATAAAAACAAATAATGAAGTAATAAAAATCAAATGAAATAGATAAATGCATAAAAAGTAATAAAACATGAAATAATAAACTATGAAACAATAGATAAACAAAAATAAAAAAAAACAAACAAATAATAAATTAAAATATAGCTGCGAGCAGCGATGGCGGGCCCAAGCCCGGTGGCACCGCCACCCCGGTGGCTTCAGGGCAACTGTGCACAGCGGGCAATAGGCACTTAAAACGGTTAAACATCAAAGGACTATGTCAAATTCACTCCACATTTACTGCACTACAAGGTGCCACTATAGAGCCCCTCCTCCCTGCCCATTTTCAAAGGATTACATGTGCCAAGTTTTAACATTATTCTGATGAATTTTGAAGCAAATCAGGTAAAAATAAGAGGGTGATCTCAATGTATGCTGAAAGTGACACATTTTCTGCTTCCAGTTGGTGGCGCTATGACTTTGAATCACAATAGTCACATCCATGTGATCAGCCTTGTACAACGAAGACTAAGCCGAAGTTTCATCAAAATCAATTAATGTATGCAGAAGTTATAACACTTTGTTTCCCTTTTCTTGCCATAATTCGTTGCCTCGCCACGGCCAAACCGTTTGAGATATCCAAAATCCGTTTGCAATTAAACAACTTCAATGTGTTAGCAACAAGTTAAAAAAAGCTTGGTGTAAATTGGATAAACCCTGTAGGAGTAGTAGTATAAAATTCATAGCCTGTTTTTTCAAAAAATTAACATTCAAACCAAAATAGCTGACTTCCTGTTGGTCGGAGCTAATGAATGTAAATTAGAAAATTGTCCGGCTTGATGAGAACAATATGTGTACCAAGTTTGGTGACTGTAGGAAAACAACCCCCCACTTTTGTCAAAAGGTGGCGCTACTGAGCCCCTCCACCACGCCCATTTCTATGGCTTTGTCCATGTCTACTGGTTGACAATATTGATGTGTGTGTCGAGTTTCATGCAATTTGAAGCATGTTAAGAGCCTCAAAAACACTCAAGAATATTATTACAGTTTGACCTGTTGCCATGGCAACAATATTTCAAATATCAAAAATCCTGTCATAGGTCTACATCTGCTGTGTATTGACATTACACTGATGAAGTTTGAAGCAAATCAGGTAAAAATAAGAGGGTGATCTCAAACATTTCAAAAGTGATACACTTCCTGCTGCCAGTTGGTGGCGCTATAACTTTGACTCACAATAGTCACATACATGTGATCAGATCCTATAACGAACACACTTGTGAAGTTTCATAAAGATCAATATATGTATGCAGACGTTTATAACACATTTCCTGTTTCCTTTTTCTCGCCATAAATTCGTTGCCTCGCCACGGACAAACTCGAGATATCAAAAATCCCTGGCAATTTTTAATCATCAGTGTCTTGACTTCATGCTGACGAGTTTGTGGCGATCGGATTAATCGTCTAGGAGGAGTATATCAATTCCAGAGCATGCGTTTTTCAAACAACCCTTAATAGCTGACTTCCTGTTGGCGTGACGTTTAACTTAGAGCACGAAAGTTGTTTGGCCCGATGAGGTCTATATGTGTACGAGTTTCAGACTAATACGTGCAAGCGTGTTTAATATATGGACCAAATTTTCAG
Organism: Megalobrama amblycephala; assembly: GCF_018812025.1. NCBI lineage: Eukaryota > Metazoa > Chordata > Actinopteri > Cypriniformes > Xenocyprididae > Megalobrama > Megalobrama amblycephala. The sequence goes on along the minus strand of NC_063060.1, from coordinate 19,872,869 downwards.
ACCTTTTTCAAGGGGGCGCTGTTGAGCCCCCCTGCCACGCNGAAAACTCTAGATCTTCGCAATTTAACGTCACAAAGGCCTTTAGATTAGACTGACCAAAAATGACATTGATCTGATTAAATCTCTAGGAGGAGTTCGTTAAAGTACAACGTCTGGAAAATGCAAAAAACGGTGAATTAATTCAAAATATCTGACTTCCTGTTTGGTTTCGGATTTCGCTCCAAGAGAATTTTTTGTAGGTACTGGGCTGATAAATGTGTGTACCGAATTTCAAACCCCTAGTGTTATGTAGCGAGCGGGGCTGTACGTTAGATGGCGCTATCGAGCCATTTTGCCACGCCCAATTCCGAAACCCATAACAGACGTAAATTTTCACCACTTCTGACGCGTGTGCAAAGTTTCGTGAGTTTTCGAGCACGTTTAGGCCCTCTAAAATGCGATTCACTTTGGAGAAGAATAATAATAATAATAATAATAATAATAATAATAATAATAATAATAATAATAATAATAATAATAATAATAATAATAATAATAATAATAATAATAATAATAATAATAATAATAATAAATAATAAACGGAGCAATTCCAATAGGGTCCTCACACCATCGGTGCTCGGGCCCTAATAATAATAATCCTTAGAAGAACAAGAGGGCCCTGCGCGAATTTTCGCTTGGGCCCTAATTATAGGGCACCTTTAAGTGCAAATATATTATGAGATTTAAACATCATTGGTTCAAAGGCACGCTGGAGCTTTTGTGTTATCTAAACGATATGATCAACGCACATACAGTGTAAATGTCTATATTACATTAGATCGTTTTAATGATTAGGGGTGGGAATCGGAGGGTACCTCACGATACGATACGATCACGATAAATGGCTCACGATAACGATAATATCGCGAGTCAGCGATTCTGCGATAATCGATATATCGCTAGACAATCCTATAATGATACATCGCGATATTGGTCTTAATATGAAAACAAAATGCACGTGAAAAGGTTAAATGCAGGTTAACGGATAAATCCGATCTTATATGTACATTTAATAGAGTTCACGTCACCGAAAGCAAGAAATATGAGGTGCATTTTATTGACCATCAGTTAATTTCAAAATCAAAGACTGCAATAGGAGAGAGCGGCAACAGCACTGGTATAAGGTCTCATTACTTTTAATGAAGATAATTGTGTGTTATGCGTCTGCAACTTACTTTCACTTTCATATGCGGCAGTTTGCGCGTCAGCTTGCTGAAGAGATCTGCGGCGATGTGTGATGCAGTAGCGTTGTCATATCTGACTCACATATTTCAGTTTTAGTATTTTTGGGAGAAGTAATATTTACATATGTAGTTTCAACAACCAGATGCATTTAGACTGAGCATAGACAGTTTTGACTGGAATGCGTCCCAGACCATCTCCTGAAGTGGTTTGAGCGATCGGATTTAAATCCGTCTCAAATGCGTTTTTAGGCATTTAGGCATTTAGACCTGGTCTTTTCACAATCGGATAGCTATCCGATCAGAGAAAATGCATGAAGTCACCAGGTGCAAACAGACCCTTTGACGTTCTTCAAGCGCTTAGATATACACGGGAGCGTTCGAAAGCAGGCGTCTATCAGAGGATCCATAATATATGCTTTCAAATGCTCCCGTGTATATCTAAGCGCTCGGTGAAGAACGTCAAAGATGTCTACGACTGTCACATCAATGGTATAAAAGTGCGTCAAGACTTTGAACTTAAACGTGGCTGGGGCATCTATTTTACTCACACTGCTGTCCGCCATCCTGTTAATAACCTCTTTTTCTTAGGCTAGTTAACTTTAGTTCACGTTTCCCTCATTCATGTGTCGAGCGCCGCCTTGAAGTAGGACGCTTTGAGCAAAGAAATCTATATATAGCGCTTTTTTTTTTTAAATTATAATATCGATATTTGGCGCAGCGATTCGATTCTCGTATCGCACAGAGAAGGATGACGATATATCGCCATATCGATATTTTGTCCCACCCCTATTAATGATGCACTGACCTGTCGATCTCTTACGTCTTGTACAAGTTGGGCAAGTTACAGATGCTTGGCAAGGTTTGATGGTTCTTCATCAATTTTATAAGCAAAGTCATTTCAAATTTCATGCTGCTCTCATTATTAATTAGTTTTGGGCGTATTGCATGACAAGATCCAACTGCTTTTTCCATTTTGTTCCTCAGTGTAGTCACATTTGCTGGTTTCACGTCAGTTTGGGTAGCACACTGCAACCTAGCGGTGAACTTCAGAAGAGCAGCATATACCGAAATGAACAAAATCATGATATTTTACCGTTTGAAATGCAATATATACCGGTATTTTTCCAGTACCAGTATACCGCGCATCCCTGTTAGGCACTTTATTTCCACTTTTAGAACATTATTTTAATTTTTATTGAAAATAAATGCCTTTCTGAAGAGCGAGCTCAGAGAAAGGTGGATTCGAACCCGCGGTGATCGTGGCAAAGATGTTGACTTTGCACGTCTTTTATTCAATTTTATATAATAACAAGATATGTTGTAATAACGACTTAATATGTCAAAATAATGACTTGATATCTTGAAATAACTTCTGGAGGTCTGAGACTAATTTGGGACCCTAGAGTAGTTTTGACATGCCCTGACATTTGTGCTTTCTTCAGTTGCTTATAAACTAGGGCTGTCAACGTTGACGCATGCGATTAATTCAAAATCCTTAACACGTTAAAATAATTTAACACAAAAAAATTACTGAAGCATGTGAAATTGTCATAATGTAATTTACGTCATGCAGTTAGATGATCTTAAAAGTCCATGCTGATTATATCAGAGATGGCAGTGAGAATTATTCATTCCAGTGTCTGTTTCACTTTAAAACACAAACCCTCTGTCATATTCTGTCATTGTATCTGAAGAGCGCGAGCCCTGCTGCATTGCACTGTTCCTGTCTGAACGAAACGTTGAAACATTCCACGGCTGTATGGCCAGATGATATGCAAACTGTTTCTCGGCTGGATAATGCTAACCAGCATCTCGCTAGTAAAGTTTTGATAGATGAGGATTGCAGTCAAAGTAAGGATGATTGTGTAGTGTAATGTGAATTCTTTGTTGAAAGACACTGCTTGGGGTCTTTGTGTCAGAGCTAGATAAAGAGTGATATTGAGAATGGTGTACAATGCCAAGAGAGAGATCTCACTTTCAGTTCCTGCAGGTATGTGTAACCAAGTCTAGTTCTCACACATACATTTTCAGTGTTAATTGTCTTGCCGGCAAATTTCCTCCTTACTTTTCATCCAAAGTGGTTAAATTTATCTGTAAATGACCTACCAAAACCTGTACATACTATAGCTTCTGTCTGGTCCTAATCAAAGACCAGATGCCTATTGGGACCAGTCCAGTCTTTGAAAGAGTTAAAATAATATCAGAAAATGTTTCTGAATTGACTTCAAAAAAAAAAAAAAAAAAAAAAAAAAAAACATGTGTGGATGATTTTCTCTCTATTTTGTCTCATACCGTTTAACCTAGCCAGCTGCAGTATACAACAAAGTTGTAAAAGTTATCAGCTGTTTTTTGTTTTTGTTTTTTTGTTTTATTTCATTTCATTTATTTATCTATTTATTTTTACAAATTTTGGTTTGGCAAAACTTTACATTCTGATGAGGCCTGCTAGATATGGGTCACACAACTCCCCCCCCCCTAAACACACACACACAAACAAACAAACAAACAAACAAACAAACAAACAAACAAACAAACAAACAAACAAACAAACAAACAAACACACACAGGTACTGGAGAACATATCACCAGGTTATGGTAAACACAGCTGAATGGTGTCTCAGTGGGATAATTACAGCATGAACTTTATGAACTTTAAATGCTGTGAGCCATTCAATGCTGTGCTCATTCCCAGCAGGCCTGAGCTGTATGTGGGTGTGTAAGTGTATTCATACAGATTGGCGTCAAGAGTACAATCAGCAGTCTGCAGGAGTGATACTATCAGCTCAGGCTTTTTCATAATAGTTGACAGGGAGTGCATTATAAATATTTTAAATATATGCAGCAGTGTTGGAGGCAGTGAAGAAAACATGAGGGTGCTGGCTATGACTGGTGACCATGGCTCAATTTTACATGATTCTCACTTTGATGAACCAGTATCCATTTTTAAACCCTAATAATTGATCTTTAACCTGTGCTGTTTTCAACTGATGTGTGAACAACACTTCACTAAACATTATTTGTAGCATTCTCCCCATCCATTGAATCACAAGTTTTGTGCTTAGTTACTTTTGATATGAAACAGAGTTTAGCTTTCAAATTGATTGATTTTGATGAACCATTGTCAATTCTTGAATCCCAAGAATCAATCTTTTTAGATGATGCTGTTTTTAGTTGATGGATGAACAAATTTGTAGCATGGCTCCAATCCATTAAATTGCAATAAGCTTTGTCCTTTGTTACTTTTGATATAAAAACAAAGCCTCAGATTTCAAATTCTGTCCATTTTATTATGAAATCCAAACAATAAATACCACTTTGGTGCTCTTTAATGTGGCATGACATTGCTGTAGTGCCTTAGTTCAGAGTCCTGCATAGGTCCTGTTTGGTAAATCCGCACCTGCCCTGTACACGCAATGGAACATCCGATCCATTATCTGACAGCAGCATAAATTTAATTCTGTTTTCTGATTAATTTAATATTTTCTCATGTAACGCAAGCAATCAAGCCAAAATTAGGCATTCTGAGTTGATGCATTTAAGAAAAATAGACACGCAGCCCAACATAGTAATGATTAACAGTTGTCCAAAAAAACCCAAAAAAATCCTCTACCTCCCGGCTTCACACCACATATAACACTCCTGGGAAGAGAGTGCATGACTGAAGATAGTCATCTCCGCTAGGTCTGCCTGCATGCCTTAATGTAAGAATTTCATAGAGTAGTGTTATGATAACCTTAATTTAATTGGCATACATATCGATTTGTAAAGCTTGGGACTGTTAATAAGCCTAACATGGCTGACTTTGATTTTAACGTTAGTGTTATTTCCACCGAATCAAACATACTTTTTATTCCAAATACAACTTGTATAATGCTACTAACATTACCATTTTGCCAACAAATACATCTTTAGTTGAGCTCTACTATATTATATTGTCATAACCACAACGTAATTATACAGTTTGCTTTTACACTCACAAGATGTTTTGTGCAATTTCATTTGCGTGCTGGTTTGTTTGCTTTGAAGGGTATAGCACAGACCCAAGAAACATAATAATGTGAAGTAAATAACCCCAGTGTAGAAAGGAAAGAACCACCTAGCTGCGATGAAGCAGATACTGTAGGCCACATTTTAGCAGACCCTGGCCGGATAGAAACGCTGATTTTGCAGTGGTGATCAAAAAGAGTAAATGACCTTTGAAACTAATGTTACACTTCAAATAAAGATTGTATTACATTATGCCAGTAGGTGGCGACCAGTGGCTTTTAAAATGTATTTGATATTCGTTTCAAAAACTCTAGACGTCATTTCATTAATTTCAAATGATTTTTTTCACAATGTATTAATTTAATATTACTATTTTTTTATAACATTTTAGACATTTATTAATATTTATTAGACTCATTTATAACATAACATTAGACAAACTGTTCTATTTAATGTTTTCAGAATTGTGGGAGAACCATATGGAGCCCCTAAAGGGAACTTTGCAAAAATTAAAAATATGCAGACTTTCATGTGTGCATGAGAAACTTTCTCATTTATGCGCGCACAAACCTATTGTGTGCTCTTGAGAACTTTCACGTGTACACAAGAAACTTTTTCTTCTCACGAGAAGCTTTTCACGTGCGCATACGTTACAGTGTCCAGATTATCTATTGTCTATAACCTGTTTCCTTTGTGCACCACTGCCATTTCAATTATAAAGAAAACGAGAGTATAGATGCACATGTATTATTAAAGATCTATTTGCTCAAATTGTGGCTTTCTTTAGGTAAATATACCTCTTATACCATGGCCAGGTTAAGTCCGCTTTAACGCATCCTTTGTTACTGCCGAGAAACCGTGCTGTGACATGAGCTAATGGCTCAATACGGCTGTGTGAGTATTTGCCAAGATCAGGGGGCCATAAAAACAGATTGGCACAGTAAAAGGTGCTCAAATTTTGGCTTTTGTTAGAGCAGTATGTCATATTTCAAGGCCTTATGTTCCCATCAACAAATGTAACACTGTGGAGGCCGAGAAACTGCGCTGTGAAAGAAGCTGATGACGAAATAGGCAGCTCAGTCTGTACTGTCCTATATGCTCAGTTTAATTGTTCATAAAAAATGACTGGTACAGTAAAAAAAAAAGGCATACATTTTGGATTTCATATATAGTTCAGGAAGATGTTTTTTTTTTTTTTTTTTTTTTCTGAAAAATTGACAGGTACTGTACCTGAGATATATCCAAATTAAATTATATGTAATCAAATTGAAACAATATTGTAAACGAATCATTGGAAGCCTGTGAATCAAAATCAAATCCAATTGCAGGGCTCGACAATAAGGACTGCCCGATGGACCGGGGCCAGTGTGAATGACTCTCGGGGCAGTAGATGGAACGGTCACTTGCCCGATCGGGCCAGTGCTGTAGGGAGTGCGATATATATCGTCTATGATTTTGTAATTGTTGATTTAACGATCTGAAATTGAGTATGTCCCTCAATTTACAAAAACCAAACAAAAACACACCTATTGAGTGCACGCATGCACTACGTGACGTAGTCTAGTAGGTAAGACTAGTGCGCGTGCATATTTAGAGTGTACACTTTCACTGTGTGATTTAGTCTACTAAAATGCCTTTAGAATGCCCCAGAATTCAAGATAAGGGGCAAAAATGCCCCAGTATATATTTTATATTTATATCATTTAGTTAACCAATGTTACACAGCACCGTTTTTCTCCAAATATCAGCAATTACAAAAGTGATATTGATTTTATACAGAGTACAATTTAATGAACAAGAACTTAATATCAAGTGACTTACATTTTAAACACCAAATCGCCTGTTTCACTCTTTCGCCAACGAAAATGGTTCCAAACAAAGTCCTCAGAATTGTTTTGCATCTCTGAGCAACACTTCCTGAATGAATCAGCAATTTCAATGAATCGGTTGAATCTCAATGACTCGCTCTTTAACAGTGACTTGCTGCCACCTACTGGTGGGTTTAATTTCAGGTTTAAAGTGTCTTTTCATTTTTAAAATAATTTCAAATAACAGTATTTAACGTTTTATATTTTCAACATTTCAAAACATTATTTATGCATCTGTAACTGCTCTTGACTGAAGTTTAATCTATAGTTATCTATAGTTATATAATTATAGATATTACAATTTCTGTACCTGAAAATCCCGTTTAAACCTACATGAAAAACTTGAAGAGCATTGTTTATTTAAAATATATATGTTCTGTTGTATTCATTTGTGCTAGCACTTGTAATTTGATTACTATTTTATTACTTGCTGTTTATTTATCTAACAATATTTAAAATTTAATTGAGTTAATCTAGTAGCTTTTGGTGTCATAACCTTATTTATTAAGCTTACATGTATCAAAAACAACGAAAACAATAACTTGGCTTATTTTATAGGTCCATTTTCTTTTCTGTTACTTTATAAATTTTTTGTTGCGGGGCAAGTAAAAATTTGAACCACTGGCCCGACTGGGCCAGTAGAAAAAATCCTTAGCGTTGAGCCCTGAATTGTGAAATTTGTGTCAGCTGACTGTCTGCTCACCTGGCTTAGTGTGTCCAGCCTAGAGGTCTGCTACCCGACCTGAGCCCGAAGGGTCCTGAAGACCTTGTGGGTTTTGGGTCGGGTTCGGGTTCTGGTTAAGGTTTCATGAATAGCTTTGGGTTTGTGTCCGTAACTAAGAAAAACTATATATTATATAAGCCTTGAGTGCCGTCTTCTGTGTTGTGGACGAAAGAGCGTGCGAGAGTGGGAGCACATTTATAATTTATATAATGTATTTGTTATATATATTGTTTTGCGCATGTGCTCCCACTCTTGTGCACTCTTTCGGTCACAACATGTCACTCAAACCTCTAACTATGAGTGCGATAAGGCAAACAATTACTGAAGGAAAACTTATTACTGTGCCAAATAATCCAGGGAAAGCTGCACAAAGAATTCTAATGAATAAAAGGTGAGCCAGGGGATAGCTTATACACAAGTAAAACTACTCTAAACTGAGTGCAGCCACAAATCAAATAGCCACGCTGACATCTCTGTCTCAGAAATCAGAGCTTTGTCAAGAGTACTGTCAACTAAAATACTACATTAATTTTTTATTAGGCTTACATTATAATATAATAAAATATAATATTTAAGTATTTAAACTGATATACAGTATTATATTATGTATTATACAGTATTATGCTTCCATTTGTTTTAATATATTATAAAGTGAAAACAAACTGAAGCATTTAAACAGATCTGATAGCTAAATATTTTAAGAAATATATTATATATATTTTAAGAAAAGTGAACGTTAACTCTTTTATAGTTATCTAAACATCCCTGAAACCCACACCACCACCACACACAAAAATCTATTTAAACTGAGGTATATCACTGATGTATTTTGAGTTTGCAAGCTACACCTGTGGTGGGTGTGTGATTGTAAATGTCTCAAGAGTTTTGTTAGCATTCTGTGCCCATCCGTTATTTCCATCACTTTTCATTAAAACATGGCGTTTTATTTCACATTTCTTTTCGTTTCACGTTGCCTCTCATGTTGAGGTATTTAGTCTGCAAACATTACAGTATTCTTACCGCGACTGATTTGGCTCAGGGCCAGCCAGCTCACACGCGCTCAATCGTTCTCTTTCTATGAAACCTGTAAACCGCATTCACCGGTTCTAACTCTATAGCGACAATAACTCTATAGCGGTTGTCCAAAGCACTGCAATTATTTCTCATTTAAAATACTACAATCAAATGGATTTCCCCACACATGATTTTCATGTCTGTTCTCTGCGTGGCAATTATTTTTTCTGCACGGCCGCGGCTTTAGAAGTGCGCGGCCGCGCACGCGCACAGCTTAGAGGGAACATTGCTGATAAACACTGTAATTTCTGTTGCACATGAGAAACATTAAATGGCAAATGCTCCAAAAGCAGGATGAAACAGTGCTACTGGTTTGAACCGCGCCACATTTTTCAGGTCGGCCCAAAATACCGTGCAATGCGAGCTTGAGCGAATGCGTTGGTTTACTAGCTGACCGGTCTCGATCATGTGACTACTAAACATTGCTTGTGAGTTCTCCAATGAAATGTCTCTATAATTTAAACTAGTTTAAAGCCTGATGAAACGGTGCTGACATTCTCAACAACACTTATGTGGAAAACTGGGGAAACATTGTTAAACAAAAATCCGGTTTGAAGGCTTTTCAATCCACAAATCACCAACATTTACTATGAATTTTCTCTAATAACACTAACTGTAACAATGGTATTGTGGTATTTTATTATATTAATAATGTAGACATGTATTAAGCAATAGAATATAATGGTATTTTTGTCGAGCTATAGCAGTTTTTGTGCATTTGTATTTATACTAACTGTCTTTATGCAACTGGTTTTCATAACCAATACCTTAGAATCCACGAGGTTAGCCATGGTAATGAGGTGCCATGCGTGGTTTTACCTGTGTTTATGATCTACAGATTTATGATACTGTGGAAAACCAATGGTTAATTTTATTATAAGGAGAGTCCTAACTCGATCAGCATTTTATTTAAATTTTAAGTGAGGTTAATTTTTACAGATGTTACTGTTTTTGTTAATGAAAATAAATTTACATCTGCATCCCAGCTCAAGCTACTGTCAAATGTGTATTTTTAAGAGATAAACATGTAATATTTTTAATACCCCCTCCGCCACCCATGTTAGTTTGAAACAGGGCTTAAAAAAAAAAAAACAGGGCTTAAAAAAATTCAATCGTTCCACTCCGAGCAGAATCGGTATTTTCTGTTCCAGCGTTCCTTCATATTATAAATGTTCCGAAACCGGTTTGATTAGAAAAAATAACGGTTAATAATGTTATTTTTATTTGTGTATTTATTTATTTTTAATGTAGTCTACTTAATAATACGTTCAGCATTTTATTTATTAAAAAGCAAAGAGAGGCTATTTGCCGTCTTACGCCTGTTTCAGACATAATCCGTCTGTAATTACAATTACTTGTAAATGTGTTGCTGAAGCAGGAAGCGGCCATTGTGCTTTCACACAGCACACGTTTGCAGTGCGCTACGAGACTTAAGCCACGGGTATACTTCACTTTCCGCGCCTGGACGCGTCACGTGCGCAGTCGCGTCCGCGCATCTTTCAAAGTATACTACATCACGGATACGCGAGGATGACCACGTTCGTCACATGCGCAGTACAGCTTTTATCTATGTTCTGCCAGACATCGGAGAGAGCAGCACTGAGTCGTGTCATCAACGTGACATTTACTGGGCATGATCGGAGAAGAAAAGAAGTGCATCCTTTTCCATATTTTACTTATCCCCCTCCATGAATTTGCCGCCCTAAACACGTCTTTGTACTCTTTAAACATGAATTGTACAAATGTGGTTACTTTCTAATCTCTTCACACAAACGCTCGTCAAGCTCGCTGTCCATTGTCGTGTTTTTCTCTTTTCAAGCGTGTTGTTTTTAAAACGGTCTTTTCACACTCTTCTTTGACGGCTGAACACTGTTCTCAATACTGTGCGTATTGCCACCTAGTGGACTGTTCTATACTGCTTGCGAATGCGCTGTTGCACGCGGACTGTCCGCGTGGTCTCGAAATTTGGCCTGCACGCGGCCAGGGTGAAAATTACGTCTACCTAAACACTGTTCATTTTTTTTTTTTAAATAATTGTTTTGAAATGATACAACTGAACTGTGAAATTGAAATGTTTCCTTTTGGCATGAATATAGCTTGTTGCTGGCATGGCGTTAAATCATTTAAAAAAAAAAAAATCTTTATGTAATGTACTAAATGTACAAAGTAGTTTAAATGTGCATAATTTCTTTTCTTTTTTTTTTTTTTTTTTTTTACAATTTCAGGTCAATCCATGTTCATTTTGCCCACACACTTGCAGCACAGCAAAAATAGACTCGGTACGTAAACGATCGCTGCACTGCTGCAGACGCATCACTCCTGGAACGCAATGACGGACCTCAACCGCGTGCAGTGTGAACGCTCTAATCCGTTAACATGGGTGCGTAAAAAAATACGCAACGCATACGCACTGCAGACGGATTATGTGTGAAACAGGCGTTATAGCAATTCTGCCCAAATGTAAACCTAAAACTATTAAACAAAAGGAAAAACAATGGATTATAAATTAAAGTATTTTTTCAAGATATTTTAATGTTTGCTGCATGGTTAAAAATACCGATGCTATTCCTGAGAGGATAGTCGCATAGGCGTCGCATTTTATTATTATTACATTCAGAAATAATGATAATAAATTTCGGTAAATAAAGTAAAATGTAAAAGTAGCCTATAGCTACATAGCTTTGTTTATAATGTTTGTAAACATAAATTATGAACAAAACTGTCCTATATTATTTTACCTATCCACTTATGTACTCCACAACAAAACCTCTAAAATTAACAGTTGGACTATTCAGGCTAAACGTCAAGCCAAAACGAATAAAAAAATCTCTTTTTTAACGCCATTCCAGCTTCTATTTCTATATTCAAGGCGAGAAACAGGTTTATTTATTGGAAATAAAACTAAATAAGATGCAAAACGAATTAATTTAAAGTGAATCTGTAGCCTAACTTTCTCATTCGGCACGAATCCAACTGTTTTCATTTTCGAGATGAATGCTAAACTATTATTTATTATATGAGCTTTGTACTTCACTCGCATTATCGACGTAAAACATCATCCTTCACATAACAGCACAGTCAGGCGGTGGTCACGGGGGGTAAACGGCAGATTGTATTACAGAATTGAATTGAGCAGTGTAACGTTTGTTTGAATGCATTTTATTTTAATATTTAACAGGCTGCGATATCAAGTAAGCAATGCAAGAATTAGTGTGCGCGCGCAAAGCGCCGGCGCGAGCACTGGATTTGTTTTCCTTCTATCAGTAAACTGTCTCCGTAATTTATGGTCATAGGTAAAAACAAGACATAATTCATACATTTACAAAAGACACTCAAATAACGAAAACAAGCAGAATGTCTGATTCCTTTTCTATCTTTGGAGTTCGCCACAATGAACCACTTTCGTTTTGTTAATCTGTAGACTTAATTATTTAAATGAAATATTTCGCGTAGCCTATAGGCCTAAAATTTAACATTCCCTTTTATTTTATATGTGTTATGTAGGTAGGTCTAGGTTTCTCCGTTCACAGAAGCGCAGATGCGTGATGTGACGTTGAAAATTGTACTATCCTGTAATTTTCGCTGGTTTCAAAACACACAACAAGCTGCATATTACTTGACATTCATTTTCACTAAAATGTAGGCCTAATACTTGACGGTTGGTTTCATATATCATCGGAAAAACTAATGCCAGGCCAGGGTATTGCCATTGTGACTTACCTAACCTATGATGATTTGACAGCTGAGCCTGAGCGCGTGAGCGTGGACATCTCACTGTAGAGCGTGAGTGCGGGTCATTTCACTCGTTGGATGCGTGAGCGTCACGCATCTGTAGCCTACTATTTGAATTCGTGATTGGTTGACTGCCAAATCAAAATATTAAACGGAACGATAAAATAACGTTATTAACCGGTTAATGGCCATTTCAAAATAGCGTTTCTGTTCAGAACGATTAAATTTGATTTAGTTTCCATTTCTGGTTATGTTCCGGTCAAAATTTCGTTCGTTTACGTTTTTCGTTTCCGTTCCTTGAACCGGTTCAGAGCCCTGGTTTGAAACACTGTATTAATCCTATTTATTTATTTATTTATTTATTTAATTACAGTTGCAGTGGATCCCCATGGACGGAGATGTGCACGATGGTGTGATGGACTTAGCAGCCTGTGAAGTCAGCCACTGCACAGACAGTCTGCCTGCAGACAGTGTGTGAACCTATTGCTGTGCAACACACACACACTGGCCATAAAGCTAAAGTAACCAACAGTCCTCCTACATAGCGGACAGCTGGTAAGTCCACTCTGCATTGGGAGGGGTGGCAAACGTTGGTTCTGGAGAGCCACAGTCCTGCAGAGTTTTGCTTCAGCCCTAATCAAACACACTTGAACAACCTAATCAAGGTCTGAAGGGTTACTGGGAAGCTGTAGTCAGGTGAGTTTTTATTAGGGTTGGAGCTGAGCTCTGCAGCACTGTGCCTCTCCAGGACTGCAATTCACCACCCCTGGTCTAGGGGGTATTTTCTGTTTTAGCAATTTTGTTTTTGAATGAATGAGCTGGTGTTGTCTTCAGTTATGAGAGAGCTAGCATTTGCAGCAGGCACTTGTGTGTCTATGCATGTGTGGTGTTGCACATGTATCACTTCTCTGTGCTGCACTGCGCACATGCCACACGGCTCTCTACCCTTGTCCCATCCATCATTAGCTGTGCAGAGGATCAAATGGACAACGAAGGTGAGTACTTTGTATCTTATTACTCTGTGCACTGAAGTGCCTGGAACTCCGTCATTTGACTCTCTGCTCGCTCGTGTTATCCAGAGTCAAACACCCTCCATGTGGTCCGTAGCCTTGACCTGCCTCCCCATGTAGCCCCCCTGTAGTTGCTTCGAGATCTGTCTCTTTTACTTGATTTGGATGTACTACACTCCTCCATTGTGCAAACATACCCAAGGGTGTGCTTGTTGTGTTATTGCAGACCATAATGGTGACTCTTGGTTATACAAAAAACACTGGTCATCTGTCTACTTTATAAACAGGAGGAAAACACGTCAGTCCCAGATATCTGACTATCTAGTTATTTTTTCTCAAAACACAGCACAAAGACTGCACAGTGCTGTTTTGGGCTGAGATAAGCCCAGAGCGCATGTGTGAGTGTGACTGTCTGACTGCCTGGCATATAGTCATGGTGCAACAGTTTTGCAGTCAGTGAAAACATCAGTCTGTGCGTTCAGCACTTTGTGCTGGGAGGAAATTATCTCTGGCTGAGTGTAATTACTGTATGCTTATCTGCTCTGCACGGCTCTCATCTTAGTGAAACTGCACTATAATTAGAACAGGGTTTTAAAGAGTTCATTACCAACACTTTTAGATTTTTATCTGGAGGTGGAGCAGTTCTGACATACACCTGCTTAAATGTCTTTGTACGAGTGTTTGTGACCATATGCATATGTTGCGCAGTTCATGTCTCCTGGCTGGAATTCTGGATCCAGAAAATCTTTTAGGAAGTTTTAGAAATTTTGATTTTGATGCTGATTCAGTGTTGGTCTTAGGGTTTCTTTTTTAACAAGGTGATAAACTCAATCAGTGACGCTCACACCAGCTCTGCCTCTTGAAAAGAATGTCCCTGAGCGTTTTTTAGAACAGAAGGGAGGCTCGCAGAGGTTGGGGGCTTTAGCTCCCATCAGGGGAAGTGTGGCTATTTTTATCTCATAGGAAGTGTGTGTCTGTGTATGCCGAAATAGCCACGAGCGTGCTTCTTGTGGAGTGGTGTCGCAAATGCCTGGAGAGACTGAAGAGCCAAGACCAACAACTCTGGGGCTCTGCGTGGAGGTATGAGGAAGGAGCTCAGAGCACAATGTTATTTTAACCCTTCTATCCGTCACTTCCTGTGTTTCGCCCATGTCCACCCCCACCCCATTTCTCTGTCCACTTCTTCAAATGGACCAGCATCGCCTTACAGTGCCCCCACCTCAAGGACATATGTCAGTGGTGACAAGGCTTCCTGGAGTGCTCCTAATGTGGTCCTTGGCAGACTAGGATGTGGGATGAAGATAGATGACACCAGACAGAAGATTCAAAAACTGGGCGGAGATGTTTAATAGCTCAAACCTTCTCTCACTTTTTTTTTGCAGTGTAGTTCAGCATCACGTCAGGAGGAGGGAGCAGGTTATAGTATGATAAGATCATCCGCTGTGTGTCATATAACAGAGCAGGAGATGATGCAATAGGCCAGGTCTCTTACTGAGAACACCTCTGTTTTCAGAACAGCATGTCCACACACACACCCACAGCCACTTTGTATGGCATGCCAATGATAGCCACCCACATGTCAAAAATCCATTCATAAAAGTGTTGCTCATGCCTGCTTATGCATCACAAACAAAAACACTGTTAAATTTGTCGGATTACTAAACATAACAGTAAAGGATCAAAAAAAACTCCATCGCTTTCTTCTTGAGCGTCTTTTCAACATAATATCCAAAGTTTTGTCCTTCACTTTTTGTGTCTCTAACCCTCACTTTCTGTCAGCTGACTGTTCACCTGTCTTGGTGTGTCTCTAAGGACCTGGTTTAACTCAGTGGAGTAAACACCAAGCCCATGAGCTCATCTTTTTGTGTTTAATACTCATGCATAGTTACAGTTCTGCTTTGCCTGTTAAGTTTCAACATCAGAAACAAAAGCATATTTCAACAACTGTGTTTTGCTTAAAATGGGACATTTTTATCCAACCAATCCCTTTAGATGTAAAATATTTACTTGGAAGTACCCCCTGAGATTTTAAGTCAATATTTCTATAATAATAATCACATGTCACTCGCTCGCTCACTCACTCATATATATTGTTTACAGGGACTCTCCATAGACGTAATTGTTTTTAAACTGTACAAACTGTATATTCTATCCCCCTATACTATCCCTACCCCTAAACCTACCCATCACAGAAAACTGCATTTTATTTTTTTTTTTTTTAATTTCAAAAAATGTTTAGTATGTGATTTATTTCTATTAATAATAATAATAATAATAATAATAATAATAATAATAATAATAATAATAATAATAATAATAATAATAATTCCTTCACACTTCAGATGCGCACTGTTTGCCATGATGGTTTTGAATTGCTTAAAATATGATTGGATCGACTTCGAAAAGGAAAATGCAGTTGTGCAAAATGTGCAGCGCAAGTCTGTCATATAGGCTACATAAAATTATAATGAAAACATTACTGTAAAATAATGTTGTGAATTCTTTGTACGCCCATGTATGTATGTATGTATGTATGTATGTATTTCTCATATAGGATACATTTTGTTAAGAATCAGTGTGGTAATTTACATTTACATTTAATCATTTAGTACATTCACGTCACGTTAACACGGGTAGGGTCACGCTCATGTGAATTGCCTGTCAAACAGCGCTTGAGTACTAAACTAACGTTTTCTGTTTATTGCACTTAAACTGTCAAATATACACAAGGTTTACATAAACACAACTGGTTATGTCTTAAGTGAACATAAACAGTTGGGAGAAAACCGGATGTGTGTCAACCTTTGTTACGTTTTTAAAATGAGAATTAAAAGTCAGTTGCGCATCTCAACCTCACGCCCAAATTACGCACATGGACGGAAGGGGACATTTGGGTATTGTCAACTGAAAGTTTAAAATCATTGTACTCTTTGACATAAGGAGTGTCCGTTAACCCTCTGGAGTCTGAGGCTGATTTGGGGCCTGGAGAAGTTTTGACATGCCCTGACATTTGTGCTTTTTTCAGTTGTTCATAAACATATTAATGACACAAGTGTCATTACACTGTATTCAGCACAAACTAGGCTACCATAATATGTGAGGAACATGTGTGTACATGTTTGTGTTTTTGAAGGAATAACGTTTATGCGTGGTTACTGAAAAAACAAAAAACTTAAGTCACTGATATAAGGCCAATAAAAGTATATTAAATCTGTGTTCACAAGACTTTTGGGTATTGAAGGTTGTAGACTAGAGTTTTTGCTTCAAAATTATGTAAAAATTATGCTGACTACTCTTTCATTTATAACAATATACTGATTTAGTTTTTGTAAGACACTTTTTGCCAAGAAACACGGTATGCGAGGAGGCGTGAATCTCCATGAATAATGGCTCATTCTCACCTGTGAAGACAAAAGAATTGAATAGTAATGACCTGAAAAGACTTGCATATTAATGAGGCATTTCAGTCAGGTAGGCTGTGAAAAAAAACTTCTGTGATGTCTCAAGCTCATCATGGTATATGAAACATACAGAAAAATTGTATTACAATATAAAATAATGGTTTTATATTATACTTTAAAATATAATGTATTTCTGTGATGCAAAGAGTCTGAATATAGGCTTTTAGTTTAAAAGCATGCACATTTGGAGAAATATAGGATTCTCATATGTTTGTCAATTTTCTATACAGAGGAGTTATTTTTTATTTAATATTCATTGTTATCTCTATGAGTGCTGGTGTTTGCAATTCATACTGCAGCCGGAGGGCGCTCTGTGCATTTTAGTCCACAAATTCACCTAAGAAGAAGACGATATTCCATGAATGGTGTTTACCAATTCATACTACAGCCGGAGGGCGCTAAAGAAACAAAAACTCACTTAAAACTTATCAATAGAAGAAAACAAACAGGAATTTACTGAATGTCTTCCAGAGATCGCTAACCATGGCTTTTTCATCCAGATAAACAATTTTCAAGGCAATAAATACACGATTGAGATGATGAATGCATGTGTTGTCTCTGAATTTGCCTGTGAATAGCGCTGGCTCCGTGGGCGTGGCCGCATTAGTGGGTAATGAGCTGAATCACGGACTTCTGACATGGCTCTCTTTTCATACAGATTACATAAACACAGAATGTTTGTTTTCGATTTGACTTGCACGATTTAAAACCTGACATTTCAACGTTTTGTTAGACATAAGTATGAATTTTTTGTGATTAGTATTCACTAAGTTACACTTCATTTTCTGAGAACTATCAGATTGGACTTCGTTCAGAGGGAGATGAGAGATCACGCATCATGTTAGTTTTCTTTATTTTACAAAAAGCACAACATTTTGTTTTTACTCTGAGTGTATACAAATAAAATGAGATATTCTATAGTTTCAATTGATGTATTACTTATGTCTCTATGACAAAAAATGACAGAGTATTTTAAGTCTGTTTTGCTGCAATGTGAAAAAAAACCTGCAAAACGCGCCGGCGCGTTTTTAGACCTCAGAGTGTTAATAAAATTTCAGTTTTGAAACAATTTAGCTTAAGAAAGTTGTTTCTCATCCATTCCTTGATTTATAACAAACAGGCAGAGCGAGTCGAAGAGGAAGAAGTGAGATTAGGCTGAGTGCTAATATTAATATGGGTGTCATCCGCATAACAATGATAGCTTAAGCCATCGAGTCCGATTTGTCATGATCACCATCTGTTCCTGTCAGTTCCCGGACTTCATTTCCCATAATCCTCCCTGCCAGTCACATGCACACACTCCACTCCAATCATCATCTGCCACATACACCTGAAGCTTGTTATCTGGACTATAAATGACTCACACACACACCTCCTGATCTTGTTTACCCTGTGTGACATTTCTGAGCGTTTCCCTGTGTTTATTGTCTGCCTGCTTATTGTTACCAATCCTGCCTGTTTCCTGCTTATTGACCCGTTGCTGCCTATCCTGACCCTTGCTTTGTATACCGACCTGTGAGTGATATCTGCCAGTCCTGACCTCTGCCTGTATCTGGATTACGATTCTGTCTACCCTCTGCTGTACCCGTTTGATCCTGTTTGACCCTGCCTGTACGACCACGCTTACCTTTAATAAAACGCTGCATTTGGATCCCCTGCCTGAGTCTGCCATCGTTACAGAAGACTTCGCCAAACCCGGATCCAGCAGCTTTTTCGAGCGTGTCCAGTCTCAACATGGACCCAGCGATGCGATTGGTCAGCCTCCACCAAGGTACCCGTACCCTCGAGGTGCACATTCAGAACTTTTTGGATATAGCTAATTTATCTGATCTGCCGGACTGTGCCCTCATTGACTTTTTTTGTTATGGGTTAAACGAACCACTGAAGGGCTATTTAATCACCAACGGTCCCTGAGGATCATTCGTTGAACTTCTGGACTTTGCCCTGTTAACTGGTGGTTCACGTTTTACTGTGGGTGTCGCGAAGGATTCCGTCACCACGGTGAATCCCGTAATGGCTGCCACGCCCGAGAACACGCGCAAAATGGTGACCGCAACAAGTCACATCTTCCCAGATTTTCCAGAGTCAAGTCACGTCACCACAGATCTCCCAGAGCAACGTCCCATCTCCGCTGATCGTCCTGAGCAATGCCACGTCTCCGCTGATCGCCCAGAGTCACGTCACGTCTCTAGATCAGTCAGGGAGCGGAGAGGGTTGCGTTCCAGTGTGGCTGATCCTCCGCTGACTTCAGCTTCCAGTGTGGCTGATCCTCCGCTGACTTCAGCTTGAGCGGCTGGCATTCCGAAGCCTCAGCCGGCCGCTTCGCTCTCAAGCCAGCCGGCCGCTTCGCTCTCAAGCCAGCCGGCCGCTTCGCACTCAAGCCAGCCGGCCGCTTCGCACTCAAGCCAGCCGGCCGCTTCGCACTCAAGCCAGCCGGCCGCTTCGCACTCAAGCTCGTTGGACGCTTCGCACGCAAGTTCGTCTGTTGCAACGCTCTCAAGATCGTCTGTTGCAACGCTCTCAAGATCGTCTGTTGCAACGCTCTCAAGATCGTCTGTTGCAACGCTCTCAAGATCGTCTGTTGCAACGCTCTCAAGATCGTCTGTTGCAACGCTCTCAAGTTCGTCTGTTGCAACGCTCTCAAGTTCGCCTGTTGCAATGCTCTCAAGTTCGCCGGTTGCAACGCTCTCAAGTTCGGCGTTTGCTATGGACTCATGTTCGCCGATTGCAACTTACTCAAGTCCGCGGGTTGCTATGGACTCATGTTCGCCGGTTGCAACGCAGTCAAGTTCGCCAGTTGCAACACACTCAAGCGCCCTGGACGCGATGGACAAAATGGCTGCTTTGCCAGTGCCCACGGGCAAGATGGCCGCCCCTGCGGTGCTCAAGGATGTAGGGGGCGTTCCAACCATTGAGTCCGCTCCAGAACCCGCTCCAACCGGTGAACCATCGCCTCGCCTTCGGAAGAGGAGGAGGAGGAGGAGGAAGAAGGCTTCCTTCAGGGATCGGAGGCCTTCCCAGAGCCCGCTGTGGGCCCGGAGACCACTCCAGAGGTCTTTCTTGCTGCGCCCAAGCGTCTTGCCCTGCCGGCGCCACCTGAGCTCCTTGCCCTGCTGGCGCCACTCGAGCTCCTCGCTCTGCCAGCGCCGCCCAAGCTCCTCGCTCTGCCAGCACCGTCCAAGCTCCTAACCCTGCCAGCGTCGCCTAAGCTACTTGCTCTGCCAGCGCCGCCCAAGCTCCTTGATCTGCCAGCGCCACTCAAGCGTCTTGCCCTGCCGGCGCCGTCCAAACGCCTTGCCCTGCCGGAGCCATCCGAACTCCTTGCCCACGAGCCCGCAACGGACCCCGTTGAAATCCCAAAGAAATTTTTTCAGTATACCTGAGGGTGGGGAGCTTGTGGGGGGGACCTTGCCCGACCACTGCCGTCGTGGGCCTTTGAACTGTTATGGCCACCTTTGGACTGCAATTTAGTATGGCCACTAATGGACTCTGACCCGCTGGGGTCATCTATGGACTCTGTCCTGCCGTGGCTGCTCAGACCACCTGACCTGCCGTGGCTGCCCGAGCCACCTGACCTGCCGTGGCTGCCCGAGCCACCTGACCTGCCACGGCTGCCCGAGCCACCTGACCTGCCGTAGCTGCCCGAGCCACTGTTTATTTCATTTGTATAGTATATTGTATTGTATTTGTAATGTGCATCTTTGTTCTTATTTTTAATAGATAAAATAATGAAATAAAGATTTTCATCTTCGCCCATCTCTACTAAATAGTCTGTCATTCTTTTTTCGTTTTATATTTTACCTTGTAATGCTACATTTTTAAAATGGGGAAATTAGTTTGGCTGTACTGCTCAGTCACTTGCAAAATGGTAAAACCAACATTTAAAAAAATCAATCGTAACCCCCCCCCCCTCCCCCCAAAAAATAAATAAATAAAAAATTGAGATATTTCTGCCATATCACCCACCTCTACTGTGGAGGAGTGTGTGTCAGGAGCCAGTTTGAGGTTAAAGAGTGAGGAGGAAGTGATCTGAGGCGTGCAGTAGAGTAACCATCGTATGATCAGTGGAGCAGTGGCGTGTGCAAATAAGGTCCAGTTGGTTACCTGATTTGTGAGTAGCTGTAGTAGACACTTGCTTGAGGTCAATTGAGGCAAGCAGAGTGTGGAAGTCAGCAGTCTGAGGTTTTTCTAGGTGGATGTTGAAGTCTCCAAGTACTACCAGAGTAGTACCATCCTCAGGGAAGGATGAGAGTAACGCATCCAACTCCTCCAACAAGTTACCTAGCTTACCTATGCTAGTGAATTTTCACAATTATCCATACTAATACTAGGTTAATTAATGTAAGTAAAAGTCTTCAAAATGGCTACAGAACACAAGTAAACAGTCAACAATAAAATAAGAACAAAGAAATTAACCCTCTGGAGTCTGAGGCTGATTTGGGGCCTGGAGAAGTTTTGACATGCCC
Organism: Megalobrama amblycephala; assembly: GCF_018812025.1. Classification (NCBI taxonomy): domain Eukaryota; kingdom Metazoa; phylum Chordata; class Actinopteri; order Cypriniformes; family Xenocyprididae; genus Megalobrama; species Megalobrama amblycephala. The sequence continues at coordinate 19,851,324 of NC_063060.1, read as the reverse complement.
TGACATTTGTGCTTTTTTTCAATTGTTCATAAACATATTAATGGAAAAAGTGTCACTACACTGTATTCAGCACAAACTAGGCTACAATAATATGTGAGGAACATGTATGTACATGTTTGTATTTTTGAAGGAATAACACTTATGCATGGTTATTGAAAAAACAAAAAACTTAAGTCACTGAAATAAGACCAAAAACATAATATTATTTATGTGTTCACAAGACTTCTGGGTATTGGAGATTGTAGACTAGAGTTTTTGCTTCAAAATTATGTAAAAATTATCCTTCCTACTCCTTCATATAAAATAATAGAGAGATTTAAGTTTTCTAAAACATCTTTGGTCAAGAAACACAGTATGCGTGGAGGCGTGAATCATCATGGATAATGGGTGATTCTCACCTGAGAAGACAAAATAATCGCATAAAGAGCTCTAATGACCTGCATAAATAATGAGCTCTTTCAGACAGGTAGGCTGTGAAAAAAAAAAACCCTCTGTGATCATGTCTCAAAGCTCATCATGGTGTAAATCAAACATACAGAAAAAACAGCAATACTGTGAAATATTATTACAATTTAAAATAATGGCATTCTATTATATACTTTAAAATATAATGTATTTCTGTGATGCAAAGTGTCTGAACAATTATGTTACCTCTATGGCATTTCATATAGGCTTTTAGCTTAAAAGCATGCACGTTTGGAGAAATATTGATGGATTCTCATATGTTTGTCAATTTTCTATACAGAGGAGTAATATTTATTCAGGATTTATTGTCATTACTATGAGCGCTGGATACTGTTTTCAATTCATAGTTGCAGCCGGAGGGCGCTCTGTACACCTTTAGTCCACAAATACCTGCTAAAGAAGAATAGGCAATCCAGGAAATAACCGAACTAACAGAGGCCAGAGATCGCTAACTATGGCTATTCAAAACACTTTTCAAGACAATAAATACACGATTGAGACGATGAATGCATGTATTGACTGAATTTGCGTCTGGGCGTGGCCGCATTAGCAGATAATGAGCTAAATCACGGACTTCTGACATGGCTCTGTTTTCATACAGATTATATAAACAGAGTATTTGTTTTCGATTTGACTTACACGATTTAAAACCTGACATTTCAATGTTTTTTTTAGACATAAGTCAATTTTTTTTGTGATTAGTATTCACTAAGTTACAGTTTATTTTCTGAGAACTATCAGATTGGACTTCGTTCAGAGGGAGACGAGAGATCACGCATCATGTTTGTTTTCTTTATTTTGCAAAAAGCACAACATTTTGTTTTTACTCTGAGTGTACACAAATAAAAGATATTCCACAGATTAAAATGGTGTATAACTCTTAATTGTATGTGCAACATTGACAGAGTATTTTGAGTCTCTTTCACACTGGTAAGAAAAAAAACGCGGTGGTATCGTCGGCGATACCTCAGACCTCAGGGTGTTAATTACAGACAAAACCAACCAAAAAATACAACTGAACAAAAATATAAATGCAATAAACCGTGCTTTAGGTTTTTCATAAAGATGTACTAACATTGGTGTTCAGATAAGTAATATCCAACAGAAATTGAATAAAGTAATCAAATGTAAAATAACTGCTGTATACATTAAATATAATCCTTATTTAAAACTACAAAAGTTCTTCATTCGAGAGCAATTCGAGTGATTTTATCGAGAGCAGTTCGAGTTCTTCATTCGAGAGCATTCGGGTGATTTTTATCTTTTGTCTTTTTCTTTTTAGATTAACAATGACTGCAGTTAGTGTTGACCGTTTAGACGCAAATCTGAAGCCCATAGTTTACTTTGCTTATGTGCATTCCACCCCGTCTCGGAGCACACGCACAGATGGCCACCTAGGGAACATCGTCTTATCCGTTGCTTAGTGTTATTTTATTAGCACTGTTTAATATCAAGCACGTCCTGCAGTTTAGCAACAGTATACTGCATTTTACATCACTCACTTATTTGGCTGATTTGGATGTTAAGTTTGGGATGGGGAGGAATGAAAGCGCACCGCTGTGAAGGAAAGGAAATTGCGCTGGACGAAACGTGGTAGCGGTACAGTAATCGTTTTATCTCGATTATCTTGTTTTTATAATCGGAAACCGAAATCGGAAATACAATTAATTGCACAGCTCTAAGCTGACCAGTACCCCCAGCTCTCCTAGTCAGGTGAGTGAAATTAGTGGAGAGGGCTACAGGTGTAGCATTGTCATTGGTCTGATCCAGGTCTCAGTCAGGGCCATGATGTTAAGACCTAAATGACTTTTAATAGATGTAATGAAGTCTGCTTTGTAAATGGCAGGCTGGCAATTCCAGAGACCAATAAGAAAAGAAAGTAATATGGAAGCACATAGTGAAGTGGGGGTCACAAAAACAGATGAGAACAAGCTGTCGAAAATAGGAAGGAAAAAAAGCAATACTGAAGTGCCTTGTCTGTGTCCTCGCTCAGTTGTGCTGCAGTATACTAACCAATTACATGTGCATGATATGTTATTGAATTCATCAGGCCACGCCTTAGTATTCAACAAAACTAAACTGAAAAGCCACGTGACACTGCACGAGAACAAACAAGACTTCAGCACGCATTACCACAGTAAACACCGTAAACAAAAAATGTGTCCTAGCAACGACAACTGTGCTAAAATGAAACGAGAAAAGAAACAAATACACTTACACGCTGTTGTCCACTTCTGTTGCTTGACTGCTTCTCCTAATGATTATTTACTAACACTGTTTAAGTACTTTACCTGGCTTTGGCCATGCCTTAGTATTTAACAAAATGAAACTGAAAAGCCATCTGACACTGCATAAGAACAAACACAACTTGAGCACAGTTTACCCACACATAGGCGTAATTTGCGGGTGGGACAGGTGGGACATGCCAGGGTCGATATTGTCCCCACCGCTTTTTGAAACATCTTGCGTCACGCATGTATACTAATACAAAAGAAACATCTCTAGTTCAATTCAATTCAATTCGCATTTATTTGTATAAAGCTTTTCACAATACATATCGTTTCAAAGCAGCTTTACAGAGAATGCATGTCAACATTACAATTTAAAGAATGCAGTTAGCAAATAATGTAATAATTTAGGCAATTAATTTACAATCACTGTTAGCAGTTTAACCCTCTGGAGTCTGAGGCTGATTTGGGGCCTGGAGAAGTTTTGACATGCCCTGACATTTGTGCTTTTTTCAGTTGTTCATAAACATATTAATGACACAAGTGTCATTACACTGTATTCAGCACAAACTAGGCTACCATAATATGTGAGGAACATGTGTGTACATGTTTGTGTTTTTGAAGGAATAACGTTTATGCGTGGTTACTGAAAAAACAAAAAACTTAAGTCACTGATATAAGGCCAATAAAAGTATATTAAATCTGTGTTCACAAGACTTTTGGGTATTGAAGGTTGTAGACTAGAGTTTTTGCTTCAAAATTATGTAAAAATTATGCTGACTACTCTTTCATTTATAACAATATACTGATTTAGTTTTTGTAAGACACTTTTTGCCAAGAAACACGGTATGCGAGGAGGCGTGAATCTCCATGAATAATGGCTCATTCTCACCTGTGAAGACAAAAGAATTGAATAGTAATGACCTGAAAAGACTTGCATATTAATGAGGCATTTCAGTCAGGTAGGCTGTGAAAAAAAACTTCTGTGATGTCTCAAGCTCATCATGATATATGAAACATACAGAAAAATTTTATTACAATATAAAATAATGGTTTTATATTATACTTTAAAATATAATGTATTTCTGTGATGCAAAGAGTCTGAATATAGGCTTTTAGTTTAAAAGCATGCACATTTGGAGAAATATAGGATTCTCATATGTTTATGTCAATTTTCTATACAGAGGAGTTATTTTTTATTTAATATTCATTGTTATCTCTATGAGCGCTGGTGTTTGCAATTCATACTGCAGCCGGAGGGCGCTCTGTGCATTTTAGTCCACAAATTCACCTAAGAAGAAGACGATATTCCATGAATGGTGTTTACCAATTCATACTACAGCCGGAGGGCGCTAAAGAAACAAAAACTCACTTAAAACTTATCAATAGAAGAAAACAAACAGGAATTTACTGAATGTCTTCCAGAGATCGCTAACCATGGCTTTTTCATCCAGATAAACAATTTTCAAGGCAATAAATACACGATTGAGATGATGAATGCATGTGTTGTCTCTGAATTTGCCTGTGAATAGCGCTGGCTCCGTGGGTGTGGCCGCATTAGTGGGTAATGAGCTGAATCACGGACTTCTGACATGGCTCTCGTTTCATACAGATTACATAAACACAGAATGTTTGTTTTCGATTTGACTTGCACGATTTAAAACCTGACATTTCAACGTTTTGTTAGACATAAGTATGAATTTTTTGTGATTAGTATTCACTAAGTTACACTTCATTTTCTGAGAACTATCAGATTGGACTTCGTTCAGAGGGAGATGAGAGATCACGCATCATGTTAGTTTTCTTTATTTTACAAAAAGCACAACATTTTGTTTTTACTCTGAGTGTATACAAATAAAAGGAGATATTCTATAGTTTCAATTGATGTATTACTTATGTTTCTATGACAAAAAATGACGGAGTATTTTAAGTCTGTTTTGCTGCAATGTGAAAAAAAACCTGCAAAACGCGCCGGCGCGTTTTTAGACCTCAGAGTGTTAACTGCAGGTAGAAGCAATGAGCTCCTGGAAAAATGAATTGCATATTAACAATAATTAGGATATATAGAAATTTGGGAATGTGCATGTTAATCCAGCTGATAGCGTCTTCTGAAGTCCTCGCAGGAGTTGGCGCCATCTCTTCAAAGGTGTTGGTTATAAGGTGTTGCTCTAGTTGATTAGCAATTTGTTCATTTGTGTTAGATGATAGGATGTGTTTTTTTTGTTTGTTTTTTTTAATCATGTTGAGTGCTCATTGCGCAACAGTTTTCTCTTTGCGCTCGTGCACACTGCAGTCTTCACATGGACGAGCGCTTCTATCTATTGCTGTTGCGGCCGGAGACTCTATTTGTTCCAGTGAAATCACAAACAAAATGCACATAAATGTGTCCCCGCTCTTGATTTACAATCACTGATGAACATCTTTGGTTTTAATGAGGAAAAAAATAAAATAACACGAGGGCAGATTAGAACCCAGAACCTCTGGCACACTGAACAAAAATTCTACTCCTCGTCCATCAGGACATTGTAATATTAGATGCCGATCAAACTATTAGTAGTAGATGTAAGGACAAAACTATAATATTAAACATGAGGTCTATGTCAATAAATTTTGTGCATTAATTATTGTAATGATACAATAACAATACCCCCCCCCCCCCCCCAACACATTCCTGTCCAACCCACCTTTTAAAACAAAGTTATGCCACTGTACCCACAGTAAACACAGTAAACACAGTAAACAAAACAATGTTTCCTAGTAGAGACAACTGCTAAAATCAAACCAGAAAAGAAACAAATACACTTACATGTTATTGTCCACTTCTGATGCTTGACTGCTTCTCAGATGCTTGCCGGTGATCATCTTTAGCTTCAGCGCATGCAGCTCCTACAGCAGTGCATGACAATAATAACTATTATTGGGACTGTCATATTACATAACTAGGGGTGTAATGATGCAGTCATGTCATGATTCGATACAAATCGCGATAATGAACTCACAATACGATACGATAATGATCACAATATTTCAAGCCAAAAGTAAAGGAGAGGATTATTATTATTATTATTATTATTATTATTATTATTATTATTGTTATTGTTATTGTTGTTATTGTTATTGTTATTGTTATTGTTATTGTTATTGTTGTTGTTGTTGTTGTTATTGTTATTGTTGTTGTTATTGTTGTTATTGTTGTTGTTGTTATTGTTATTGTTATTATTATTATTTTTTACTTTTTTTTTTTTTTTTTTTAATCAGGACCCACAAATATTCCCCAATTGCATTGTTATACATTATAATCAACATTATACTGTGTATATAGTAGTTTAATGTAGTAATGTCACTGAAACTTTTACTCACACAATACTCCAGTCCACTAGATGGTGCGCACGCAGCGGATGTGTCTTTCCGCACTCATGGCCAAAGGAGTATACTTTCCCAGGTGAAAAAATGAAAAGTACTTTTCTATAATGTACTTAAAGTGCTCTATTTTTGTGCACAAATTTTGTACTTAATATACTAAAAAATCTTCTTTAGTACTTCTTAAGATAATCTTAAGAACATCTAAGTGTACTCAACTGTGATATTTTGAGACACCATAAAATATGAACTAAAATGTGCTTTTAATAAACTACCTCTGTATTTAAAAAATGTATTTAGTTACCACTTGTAGCACACTTTGGGTTCAAGTGTACTATAAGTGGCAACTAAATACTGTTTTTGGATAATCTTTTACCATTTCAAAGTGTATCCGATTCCACACTTTAGGTTTTCGTAGACTGTTAAAGGTTTAAATAGGATCATGGAAAATTAAACTTAAATCTGTCACAAGGGTGGTTGGATTTATTCACGCACAAAATGTTTATTAAAAGCTTCTTTCTTTTCACAGTTTTATTTACAGCATTATTATAATAGGCTGTATATTAACTTATTGGGAGAAAACCGGTAGTTTTATGTAAAATCAGACATTGAGCACCCCCATATAGCCAAAGTGGCATGATCCTCGTCGCATAACATCTCTGCGAAGATTCGACTGTGATATGGGTAGTTGAATTAGGCTCCTCCTATCGAAGCATCGAATCTTTAACTATTTAGGGTCACCCCTAACTGAAACCATGGTATTGTGGCAGAAATGTGGGAAATTCATATTGAAATGTATTATATTATTAATGTAGACAATAAATGTATTAGAGTTATGGAATATAATTGTTACAGTATTTTTGTTAATAGGGTATAGCAGTTTTTGTGCATTTGTATTATACTAATGTTACTTTTTACCATGGTATTGAGGTTCAATGCATGTGCGTCATTTTACCTGTGGTTAACATGATCCAAAAATCTATGGAAGACCAAATTTTACCCTGTAAAAATTAGGTTGTGTTAATTTTTACAGATGTTAACTGTTTTTGTTAATGAACATACATTTACATCTGCCTTAGGGTGTACTCACACTAGGCACGGTTGCCTTGAACCGAGCCCGAGCGATTGACCCCACTCCCCCGCTGGCCCGCACTCACATTGCGCTTAACGTTCCAGGCCGAAGCACGCTTGTTGCATATACAATGCAACTTTTTGTATAGAAGAAAACAAGAAGAAATGCAAAGGTACTGCCCAATAGATTTTTCATTTATGCTGCGCGGCGATTTTCAGTTGCACATATCAGAGGATTATTACGAAGGCAGCTGACTTAATGGGGGGTGGGGCATGGAGGAAAACGAAACATCAAGCCCTGCTTAAATTATTCACTTTCATTTCACAATTTGATACGAAATATGTTGTTGTTTTTTTTGTTTTGTTTTTGTTTGTTGTGCTGCCCCATTTGTTCATTTTAGTATTTCATTCAATTTAAATAATTATTAGGTTTTCGTCAACTCACAAACTCCCAGAGGTTTACAAACCCTGAACTGAGATTTTAGTGCAACAACCTCTGTCTTACTAAGGATCTATTTTTAGAATGACGGTCTCCAGTGATCAGCAGTGTCTGGTTGACACCCAACTTTAGGACAGGCTTAGCTGTGATTCTGTGTGTTTCACAGGTGTGAGGGCCTGTGTGTGTGTGTGTGTGTGTGTGTGTGTGTGTGTGTGTGTGTGTGTGTGTGTGTGTGTGTTTTCAAGTGTGAAACACAGCACATATTTATACTATACCATAATATAACATATTTATATTTTTGGATGGAATTGGCCACATTATAAATGTACAAATGTTTTATATAACATAGTAACAAAGCACCAAATCACATGTAAGATGTATAGATTTTCTTAAAGACCTTTTACAGCTTAACATTTGTGAGAAGATTTTTTTTTCTGGAAAAAACAAAAAAATAGTCTTCCAATCTCTTTGAATAAACTCTTCTCAGCTCTGGGCTTCTTTTTACTTGTTTTAGACTTGTTTCATTTTTCTTTGCTGCCTCCTGTACAGCAGTCATCCATTATCCACTATTTGTTGTGCTAAAAATACTTAGTAGTTCTTTAGTAGTTTGGTTAATAAAGAAGTGACTCCCTTAATTTTTCAATCTCACAACTGAATTTTGAGAGTGAGTCTGCTTATGTGCTGTGCGCAGTTAGTGTGTAGCCCGGTTGACATGAGGCATGCTTTGCAGGTTTTTCATTCCTGTCATTCACTAATGTTAGGGCTGTCAAGCTTTCTCAGGTCAGGGAAAAAAGGGGTGTTGAAGGGCTCTGGAGTGCAACTAAACACTGGCAATAGAATGAACTATGATTTTTTTATGTATCTTACACATGATTTGGTGCTTTGCTGCTGTTGGTTTCATATTAAGTCCATAAAGCTCATTTGCAGTAGTAACCCTGGACAGATCACTTCTTGTTTGTCTGTCATTTATAGCACATTGCTTATAGTCTGTCAGTCACTCTGACTGTCTCACTGCCCTCAAGCGTGATGCAGCTGGATGCCATCATTCCAGGCTCAGTGGATTTGTTTGACCCCAGGATACACCTGGGTCACCCTGTCCCCTCCACTCTTCACCAGAGATCAGTAATCCTCTCGCCTCGCATACCCTCTTAAACCACACCTGTTAAATATACACACCCACGCTGCCTTGATGCCAGTCTGGCTTACATGGCTGCACGAGGCTTTCTAGAAAGATGCCACAAAAGCAGAGATTAGTCATCCTGCATACACACTCACAATGTGTGCGTTTATCCTGGATTCCTATCCCATGCACTCCTGTCTGTGGCTGAAGGTAACTGTAAATCTTTCTAGGAAGTAAGGATAATGGGGCCGTGTTAGGGCTATCATGGTTTGCTAAATTTTTTTTTTTGTTTTGTTTTTAAGTCATTTATTTTAAGAATGGATTTTATACCTTGATGACCTATTTTATCATACTTATGCATACTTTTATTACTTGCAGTGAATTTATTAATATACTGTATTTCTAGTCTAGTCTATTTTATATTTTCACTTTGGTTGTTTTTATGATATATACTTTAGGTTCCTATGTTTTTTTGTTTTGTTTCTGAATTTCTGTTTTTCTGAATTCTGTTATTAATATTAATAAAACTTTATCATTAAAATTGTCTATTCAAAATAATTGACATTTTAACCATATCTTCAATCAAATTAAATCATTACATTTAATTACAACATTGCATGACTTATCAAATAAAATGCAGCAATAGAGAGCGTCACAGTATAGTCCAAATCCAAAACAAAAATTAAAAACCAGTTAAGTACAAACCTTGCACTGCAACCGATTCTAAAGATTTCATTGGTCATTTAAAGTCGTCATGAAATCAAAATTGACCCTTTTTACTTTGTTAGTGCATATTACTAGTCTTGTGTTGAACAATTAATCCGTGCAAGTTAATACACAGAAAAAAATTGTTTGTCGTGGTAATCTTTAATCAAAATCTGAAAAGTTACCTCTGGTCTGGAATGGCGTTCCTTCTCTGATGACGTCAGTTTGACAGCTCGGGTTGAAAACGCTTAAACCACTCCTCTCCAACCATAAGTCTGCTATGAGTGAGAGATGGAAAGGAGGAGCACTAAGGTAAAAGCCTTCCCTCTATTCAATATTCCATTTCACTTGGAAATACGTCACAACACTGGAGAAAAGTCGTTTGCAACTTCCGATTCACAGGGACTTTAATTTGTCAGTCACTGAAAAACATACTAACCACTAACCTTAACCTTAGTATAACATTGGTAGCACATCCTTTACTGTTTATCGCAATTAGATCCATCCATGATTTTTCTGAAGTCTGTACTTTTCTTAACAGTTTTGATTTGACCAATGAAATCAGCTGCGGGGCGGGCTTTGTGCATAACTGGTTTGAGGGGGGAAAAAATTAAGCTAATCACAGCCATGCTTAGATTAGTACAACAATATAACAGAAATCTTGCTTATGTGGTTTTAGAGACCAGGAATGTTGTAACATGGGGTTAGTTGTAACACCGTCAGTTTAATTGGATACCAGAAGCATTCTGGAAGCAATTTTTTGTACTTGACTTTCATTCACGTAGTAGGTTCCATTTTTATTTGTTGCAGACAAATATGGGAACTATGGAAGCTTACATCATGGTATAAAAAAAATGTAAAAGATAATTGTGACTTTCTCACAATTCCGTCTTTTTTTTTTTTATCACAAATGCGTGATATAATCACAAGATAAAAATGATCAGATATAAACAATCTGGCAATTTTGACTTTTTTTCTCAATTGCGTGTTTATATCCATCGCTTTTCGAGATGTATACTTGCTATCATAAGCCAAGACCACTTTGTAAGACCCACACTGCATGTAACCACTGAGCTATTTATTGGTTGAAACGACAAGATCATATCGTACAGCGAAACATTTAGTAGAAAAGACGAAAAGACATTTCATTCATAGAATTTAAACTTATCAGTCTACTATATCATACAAGTTTTAAAAGCATAAATATACATATCAAATGTAGTATTTTAGTTGACAGTACTCTTGACAAAGCTCTGATTTCTGAGACTGAGACGGTAGCGTGGCTATTTGATTTGCGGCTGCAATCATTTTACAGTACACAATCTGCAGTCTTTGACCCCCCCCCCCCCCCCCCAAATTCAAGTTCACGTAAATGCCTCTCTCCGCTGCGGCTGTCAGTCATTTTCCATTCAGCATTCAAACATCATGTCACATTCGGTTATGACAGTCAAAATGATAAAACTCTCTCCAAGAAGATTCAATGTTTCTATTATTATATTTGATCTGTAGATAAAGGTCTATGGTTTTACATAAAAAAAGGTCTATGATTTTGCGTTCTAAATCATGTCATCTTTCTTCCAGGTGTCTGTCAGATCACAACACGAGTACAGAGCACCATGAATTGTTCTTCACACGCACAGTGATTTGAAATTTAAAACTGTTAAAAGAAAAGGCTCAAACTATTGCTTAAATATATAATACACCATGCGTCAATATCTTTTCCCTTTGTGCCTTGAACTTTTTAAAGTGGAGCGCTGCGCACTGTGACTCCATGGTGCTTCATTCTGCGTACGGGATGTGCATAAGCACTTTGCCTCTCTGTATTAGAGCCTTTCATATTATAATACTTCTGCGCAATGAAAGATTGTTAATAGCCTTTTTTGTTCTGTCCTATCATTTGTTGCTGCCTCGTTAAAAAGCTGTGCTGTAAATCCACTTTTTTTTTTTTTTTTTTTTTTTTTTTTTTTTTTTTGGATGTAGCGTCTAATGAACAATCTGTAGTGTTTATATTTTGACTGGCTGTATGATCTGAAAGCATTATTTGATTTTGAGCCTAAGATGGTTTTGAGGCTGCAGTTTGATTTTTGCCAGAAGAAAATGGGTGATTCTATAATATAGAATATTTTTATTTATTGGCCTTACAGGTAAAAAAAAAAATAAAAAATAAAATAAATAAATAAATAAATAAATAATATATATATATATATATATATATATATATATATATATATATATATATATATATATATATATATATATATATATATATATATATATATATATATATATATATATGTAGAAAATGAATCTCCATTGTAACATGCAGCCTCTGGAAATCAGATTTCATGTGTGTGTGGCTGTTGTATTAGTCTTTACGTATCTATAACAGTACCTGTTTAGCATGCAGGTCAGACTATAGGCTCTAAATCCATTTTCCATACCTGTGTGAGTGATCATGTGGAATATCATATAGCCTTGTTTTAAAGCTTGATCTGAGAGAATGCTTAGAAGCACCATGGTGATGGATGGTAACATACACCCACTTTCTCTCTTTCTCATCGCTCTCAACTTTCTTTCATCTTTTCCCTTTATTTCAGCAGCTACTATCTTGGTATCGGGTGACGAGTTCATGTGGTGTTGAGCAAAGAGCTGTGTAACTAGGTTTTTTTGTTAAATAATTGTGACTTTGATCATGTCATTAAAAATGGTTTGTTCTGTAAGGCCATGTCCTACTCTAAATCAGTTAATTTACACCCAGCCTGTTGATTCAAAGTGAAACCTAGTACTGGGCTTGTGTGGTGGTGATTTTGTCTATGAATGAAGGCAGTGTAGGGGTGAACGCTAGTCTGTGTGTCATATTGACGTGTGCGGTTATGGCCCGGCAGCAGGAGAATATCCCCTAACAGTGGGTGGGGGAGGAGGGTATGTGAGTGAAGTGGGATTTAATGACATTGCTGTTGATGCTTCAGCCATCTGCTCAGAGAGAGTGAGTCCTGATGCAAACAAAGCTTAGAAACACCGAAAGCGACAGATGAGAAAAGTGACCTGGCACTAATACAGACGGTTCTTTAACCATTTGACGCATACGATCACACCGATGTGATCAGTCTTGGCTGTCTTGGTGTGATTAGAACGTTCAGCGCATCACGTGATCAAATGCCAAATTCAAATATGCTTGCACGCTTTGGCTGGCGCTAAAATATGCTTGCGCGCTTTTCATATCACACATATGCAGTGTTTTCAACCACATAAGGTTTATTTTTAGGTTTCAGACATTTAAATACATGAGTACTAATAAAATAATATATTTAGATTTTGTAAAATACACAATGTCTATAGAAGTGGAAATAACAACCCTTTCCGTTATAATTAGACGACACTTTTATTCATATCAGATACACATTGTGTAAGTAACTTTAAAGCTTACTCTATTCTTCCCTAGTTCACCGACTCACTTTCATGTATTTCGGGTGAAGTGGATGAATTCACATGTTGTAAATTCAAAAGATCCGATTCTCTGTGCAGCACAAACTAAAATGGCGGCGTCCATCGTGCATGCAGCTCAACTAACGCGATCGCTATAAAGGTGTTTAACTCTCTGAGGTCTGAAAACGCGCCGGCGCGTTTTGCAGGTTTTTTTTCACATTGCAGCAAAACAGACTTAAAATACTGTCATTTTTTTGTCATAGAGACATAAGTAATATATCAATTGAAACTAAAGAATATCTTCTTTTATTTATATACACTCAGAGTAAAAACTAAATGTTGTGCTTTTTGTAAAATAAAGAAAACTAACATGATGCGTGATTTCTCCTCTCCCTCTGAACGAAGTCCAATCTGATAGTTCTCAGAAAATGAACTGTAACTTAGTGAATACTAATCACAGAAAAATTACACTTATGTCTAAAAAAATGTTTAGATGTCAGGTTTTAAATCATGTAAGTCAAATCGAAAACAAACCTTCTGTGTTTATGTAATCTGTATGAAAAGAGAGCCATGTCAGAAGTCCGTGATTCAGCTCATTATCCGCTAATGCGGCCACGCCCACGGAGCCAGCGCTATTCAGACGCAAATTCAGAGGCAATACATGCATTCATCGTCTCAATCGTGTATTTATTGTCTTGAAAAGTGTTTATCTGGATGTAAAAGTCATGGTTAGCGAGCTCTAGAAGACATGCAGTTAGTTCCTGTTTTCTTTTCTTCTATAGATGAATTTTAGATGAGTTTTTGTTTCTTTAGCGCCCTCCGGCTGCAGTATGAATTGGAAACTCCATTCATGGAACAGCCTCTTCTTCTTTTAGATGAATTTGTGGACTAAAAATGCACAGAGAGCGCCCTCCGACTTCAAGTATGAATTGAAAACACCAGCGCTCATAGTAATGACAATGAATATTAAATAAATATAACTCCTTTGTATAGAAAATTGACATAAGCATATGAGAATCCAATATTTCTCCAAATGTGCATGCTTTTAAACTAAAAGCCTATATTCAGACTCTTTGCATCACAGAAATACATTATATTTTATAATATAAATATATTATTATTATAGTATAATATAAAACCATTATTTTATATTGTAGTAATATTTTTCTGTATGTTTCATATATCATGATGAGCTTGAGACATCACAGAAGGTTTTTTCACAGCCTACCTGACTGAAATGCCTCATTAATATGCAAGTCATTTCAGCTCATTACTATGCAATTCTATTCATTACTATGCAATTCACGCCTCCACGCATACTGTGTTTCTTGGCAAAAAGTGTCTTACAAAAACTAAATCAGTATATTGTTTTATATGAAAGAGTAGGCAGCATAAGTTTTACATAATTTTGAAGCAAAAACTCTAGTCTACAACCTCCAATACCCTAAAGTATTGTAAACACAGATTTACTATACTTTTTTTGGCCTTATTTCAGTGACTTAAGTTTTTTTGTTTTTTCAATAACCACGCATAAATGTTATTCCTTCAAAAACACAAACATGTACATACATGTTCCTCACATATTATTGTAGCCTAGTTTGTGCTGAATACAGTGTAATGACACTTTTTCCATTAATATGTTTATGAACAACTGAAAAAAGCACAAATGTCAGGGCATGTCAAAACTTCTCCAGGCCCCAAATCAGCCTCAGACTCCAGAGGGTTAAACAGCAAAACACATCCACTTGCACATATTTGACAATCGGAATATCAGATATTTCATCCTATAGTTAACACATTTATGAATATTTTGAATAAAAAAGGAAAAATGTAATAAAAGCAGATCATCAGTCATACAGCGCTGTGGTTTGTTCACGTGACAAGCAATGACGCGTCACCATGGAAACAAAGTGATACGTTCTAAATAACGGTCACCTTAAACTCACGCTGGGGGCTCAGACAGAATATTTTAAACTTGCGTGCGAAAGGGTTAAAGGGTTAGTTCACCCAAAAATGAAAATTCTGTCATTTATTACTCATCCTCATGCTGTTCCACACCCGTAAGACCTTTGTTAATCTTCGGGATGCAAATTAAAATATTTTTGTTTAGGGATGCACCGATCCGATATTCAGATCGGTATCGGCTCCGATACTGCCATTTTTGCCGGATCGGATATCGGCCGGACGGGACCGATCCAAATCCGATACTGTGCGTGTACTAATCTGTGTTATTGTTAAGCTCCACAAAAGGCACAAAAACATTAAAAAGCACCATAAAGTTTCTGTGCACTATATTCCAAGTGTTCTGAAGCCATTCCATAGTTTAATTTGAAGTACAGATAAATATTTAAGTCGTTAAATTAAAGTTCATGTAAATGCCTCCCTCCGCTGCGGCTGTCAGTCATTCTCCATTCAGCATTCAGTATGCGTGTCGCGTTCGGTTACGACAGTCAACACAATGAAACTCTCCGAGATGAATCAATGTTTCTATTATCATACTTAATCAAGATACCGGTAATACAGTACGCATCAATATATCTTCACTAGTTTGTGCTTTGAACTTTTCACTGCGGAGCGCTGCCGCTGCGCGCTGTGACTCCATGATGCTTCAAGCGCATCATTCTGCACACGGGATGCGCATAAGCGCTTTGTGCCGCTCTGTATGGAGCCGTTCATATTATAATACTTTTGCACAATGAAAGATTGTTAATAGCATTTTTTGTTCTGTCCTATCTATCATATGTTGCTGCATCAGTTTAATTTTTATATTTTAATTATAAGACATTTAATAGCTTCTGATTTCATATTTATTCACTTATATGATAAACAAATAGGCCTAGGCTATGCATTTATTTATATTATTAAAAGAAAGTATTATGAAAAAAAGTTAAACAAAAGTCTGCGTCACTTTTCAGTTTTTATTTTTCATCTCATCTCAACACTTTTTGAGGATCGTGAGTGAACGCGATCATCTCTTCCTCTTTACTACTTTACAGAAGGAAATAAACATGAATGAATATCAAAAAATGTTGAAAGTTGCAGTAGTTTACCGAAATCTGTATCACGTCAGTTCAATCAGTGTTGTAAAGTAAAATGGACAAACTGGGTGTGTGTAATCAAACGCATCGTTTTCATTTTGTTCTGGAGACTGAACTCGCCCTCTTGCGGCCACACTGGAGCACACTCACCACCTACTGGACAGGGGTGGGAATTACAGTTACAAGCAACATCAGCCTCAGTAATCTGTCAAAATGACGGACAGGCTGCAGATTTTTTCCGTCACTGCTAAAAAAAAATTCCATCAATGACGGAAAATTTTCGGTTAACGCGACCTTTGAAATTATATATTATATAAATGCCACACTACCGCCGGTTACACTACACGACCGCGGTGGTGCGGTTGTCATGCCGACCGTCACAGCCCTAAGTGAGGCATACAGTTTATTAGGTCATTTAGCACTTTTCTTATAACTTGAATATCGGATCGGTATCGGCCGATACTTAATCCCAGGTATCGGAAGCGAAAAAGGCGGATCGGTGCATCCCTATTTTTGTTGAAATCCGATGGCTCCGTGAGGCCTGCATAGGGAGCAATGACATTTCCACTCAAGATCCATAAAGGTACTAAAAACATATTTAAATCACTTTATTTGAGTACAGTGGTTCAATATTAATATTATAAAGTGACGAGAATATTTTTAGTGCACCAAAAAAACAAAATAATGACTTATATAGTGATGGCCAATTTCAAAACACTGCTTCAGGAAGCTTTGGAGCTTTATGAATCAGCGTGTCGAATCAGCGGTTCAGAGCGCCAGAGTCACGTGATTTCAGCAGTTTGGCGGTTTGACGCGATCCGAATCATGATTCGACACAGAAGAATCATAACGCTCCGAAGCTTCCTACACCAGAAGTTATCATAACGCCAGAGGTTTCGTCTGAATTGAACGTGTTTCTACTTTCACATGCAAATGACTTGTCACACTTATGATAAGAATGGTCAGCATCAATTCTAGTAGACTACAACATCATTGCGCTTTTGAAACGGTCTGTTTTCCCCAGCTATCGTTAGCCGAAGCTGTGTGTGAATGAGGCGCAGCTACAGAGTGTGAGTTGCTCCATCTCACAGGCAGCCTCAGAGGGAGAGAAATTCTCCAGTAACGTACAGAAACAGAATTGATCACGTCAGAGCTTATCTAACGCAGGCTAGTATAATAATTTAGCTGCTGGGCTCATTACCAGGTTTTGGTACCCGTGCCTACCTGTAGCCTAAAGTACAGCTGGTTGAAGGCTCGCACACCCCGTCCGTGTGTAAAACGGCATGTGTGAGTGACTTGAGTGCTTGAAAACAGCAGGCCACTAGTGCGCACCCGCCAAACGCGTTTTTCCGCGCCCACGGCCAAAGTTGTATAGGCTACTTTGAAAGGCTCGCGCGCAAGACTGTATGCCAGTGTAATGGCAATCACGTCTACCTATTAATCGGCCTAATTTGCAGCACAATCGGCCAATGCCGATGAATTAAAAAATGCCAAAAATCAGCATTTAATTAGTTATTGTAATGAATTACTCGTTGACTCCATTAGCGGTTAGTAAATTAGACTTGCTGACAAGATGTTTACATGAATGCATGTGTAGTTAAAGATACACAAGTTTTGTTGTACAAATATTTTAATTGAAATATATAACACTAAATGGTTGAATAAGTCTAGTCAATACAGATAATTCTTTGCTCACTTTCTGTATATAAGAGGGTGAATTCATGGTGATTGGGACACATTTTGCTATTGAGATGACTGGGAAAGTGTGCTAATAAACCTGAATTCACCCCTATATATTTTTCATACTGCTAACTACACATTGCAAAGTTTCTGTATTGACAACCATATTTAAATTCATGATTAAATTTGATAGACAGTAATAACCATAACCATGTGATAAAGCTCACATCTCCAAAAATAGTTCTTTGGCTGAACATGATTCAATCATGGACAGTGGTTCCACGTGATTGAAACAAGTAAAACCAAATAGAATCAACCGTGTACAACTAACTAGAATCAATGGTGTTCATTTAATTTGAATGAATGGTTTTAGTTTAAAGGTGCTACAGAGGATGTTTTGTTTTATACATTTTTGCAATATTACTTGAAACTGTCTATACTAACTGATAAGACTATTCATTAGGTCCACTGAAAGAAATAACATTAATATACATCATCTGTGCATGAGATAGGGCCTTAACTTCAGCCAATCGTTTACGCGATGATCGGTCCTCTGGCTTGGCAATCACTGCCATTACGTTCCTTGTGAGAGACGTGCACGGATTGGCCCTCTGGCTTGTCAATCACTGCCATGACGTTCCTTGTAAGAGACGTGCACGGCTGCGCACTCCAGTAACTTTCCACACTCCACAGGCGCCGCATGCAGTGTTTTTGTCAGGAGACAGGAATAACAACTGCAGATTATGAGTTACCTGCGGTGAGTCCGACATAATGAAACCACTAACACGACACAGCGAATGCCGGTGGTAAACACTCGTGTTCCAATACTCGTGCACGAGTTTTGGGAGTCGTTCCCTCAAAATGAGCTGTGAAGAGGGGGGTTGTTCTTACGCATGCGCTCATTTTAAAAAACTCAGTAACAGTCTTTGGTTTCTCAGTCGACGAAAAGATCCTCTGTAGCACCTTTAACTTAAATAAATGGTTTTCATTTAAATTGCCATTGAAATAATGCTTCCTGTTTAGTCCCGTGACTTACATAAACTAAGTATAACTTTTCTTTACACGTACAATGTTTGGTGTTGACATTCCAAAAGTGATACTGGTTTTACCCCGACCACTACCATAGTGGTGACTTTTATTATTAAAGCAATTTGAATTTTTGTTAGCAGGTCCTCAACCCAATCACAAGCTCCACACTTTACCACAATGTTAACCCCCCAAACACTAACATAACAAACTTTTAAATACCAACATAATAGAACATTAAACAAGTCTCCCCATTTTCTGTTATTTCATGTTATTTCAAAATGAAAACATCAAGTCAAAGAGTAACAGTTTCAAGTCAATTTAACATGAAGCAATCACATTTGAACTAGAAACCATGATACAATTGTGTTAAATCACAATTGTTTAAATAAAGTGAATACCATCCAAAAATCATTTTTTTGAGTGTAAACAAATTGAAAAATTTGCACACTTCAGATGTTTGCGCACAGAAATTGTCTTGAAAACATCATGTAATTACTCTACCGCCTTCCTGTAACGTTATACATAAATCATGTAACGGTTCATATTTTTACTTGCACATACGATTTAGCTAGTTTTAATTTTTTATTAATTTTACTTTCTATGCTATTGCTATATCCAACCGAACTACAAACTTTCCAGCGATGTCTGTGAAAAATGAATGTGCGCTCCACAAGCTCACGCATCTGTGCCGCTGCACGCTCAATCCACTCTGCGTTTTGCTTATCAGCTCGCACACAGCAGCTATATAGTCATAAATAGTTAATCTGTTTAACATTCTATTAATTCGATAAATTTACTTCCTAGACATCCTTCTGTGATATATCTATTCTCCTCTCTGTTTCTTTGTCACAAGCACTGTACTGTACATGCTGTGTGGTATCCTTTTGTTGGTATCGGAGCATTTTAATGAGTATGAGTACACAAGCACAGTATTGGGCCCTATACCGATACTGGTATCTGTGCATCCCTAGTATCAAGACAAGTAATTATTGAGAAAGAGAGAGGCTTTTTGCATGATTTGCATGATGTAAATCATGCATTCCTACTTACTACCCAAAGCAACACTGTTTTAGTATTTCATGTAGTTTAGCATGTAGATAGGACCAATAATGGGCAGGGTAGTCACAGGCCAGCAAACGGTCTCAGCCTTCCCTTAGCGAACAACTGTTTTATACCCCTGAGATGGGTCGAAAAAGAACTGCACTGAAGAATCGTGGGAAGGAGTATGATTTTTAAGAGCACTTACTGGCATCCTGTAGGCCAGTTGTTGAACAGATAGTTGGGGTGGTTTCAAATGAGCTTTCCTTGGGAAGGCAAAATCCAAGTATTTACATATGAAAACTTCTTGATGGCTGAGAGAGAAACGGAGAGAAATAGAGAGGTGGCTTGTCTGTTTGTCTGTGTTGGCTGTCAGAGGAACAGAGTGTACTGTATTGTTCACACCTCGGTGGAAAATGTTTCTCTCATAGCTTACAGCACTGAGACTGCAGGGTTCATGTGGCACTGACAATTCTGTAATGAGGAAAACATCACACAGGGTACCTAGTCGAAATGCCCTAGACAGAAAAAATTTACCTGGATGTACATTATGCTAACTCCAGTCTCCAGATGTTCTGGGGAAATCTGCATTAATAAGGAGCGCTGTAAGCTGACACAGCAGCTGTTTTGGTATCCTAGTTAAGACTTTGCCTCACAGGGTCAGATGAGCGAAGACCGCTGGTTGGGTGGGCTGAAAAACAGCAGATTGGCCACACATTAAGCCTGCTCAGAGAGAGTGTGGAGAGATTAGGAGACAGGAGGAAGCAAACGGACTACCCTTCACCTCCCTATTCATTCATCCATCTAATGCATGGACTATGGGCTCCCAGATGGCCCTGATTTTTGTCTCTCCCTCGCCGTCTATTACTCTCTCTCTCGAACACACTCGCCTGCTGGATTAAAGCCTCTTCATCAAGCAGTGCCTGTGTGCGTTCTGATTGGATGAGAGCCTTAAGCCCACTGCTCACTGGTGAGTGCACTTGATGAGGTAGCCACTGTTGTCGGGGGCGACCACTCACTGCAGCAGTGGAGACCGGCAGCCAGGGCTTAAAGAAGGAGGGGAAAGAAAAGGAGGGAGAAATTGGAGGAGAAAACATGACAACAATAACAAGGGATTAACCCATGGCATCAGGACTCCATCAAAAAAAACTCTCATCGCACACAGCTGTTTGGGAAAGGAAAAGAGGGAGGGATGGAGCGTTTCAGATGAAGGAGCTCAATTGAAAAACAGCTCGGTGAGAGAGAATGTGCGATCTGCTTTGTACACAATAGAGTTGGGAAATGCTTATGGATGTGATGGACTGACTCCTCTAACTGGTAGTGTGGCATCAAACAAATACACACTGACCAGATATCAGGGAACCAGGAGCAGCAGCCTGTTATGAGCAAAAATCAGTGGTGTCACCTGTGTGGAGAGGATCAGGCCACATCCATGTCGATTTGAACTGGATTGCGGACAAGCAAAGCAGCTGGACTCTTCGTTTGACCTTAACATGGGGGACTTGGCAGGATACCAGCGTCTGTTCAGCGATTGCGATGAGGACGAGGTATTACAGACTATCTAGATAACTGATAACAGTTTTGCTGCTGTTATTTATTTGCTGAATATTTATTATTAGTATTTTAATTTGTTAATGTCCCTTACACATTTTAGCTTATTTCAGCTTATTATCTGTACAGTAAGAATTGCATGCGCAAAGGTGGATAAACACTAACCACTAAGTAGGCACTCACACTTCTGGTAAGTGTGTCAGTGTGTCTGTAAGATGTTACAGTAACCCACATGTGGATGAAATGTGATGTGATGTGTGGTACTCCGATTAGTGTGGTTGTGGGTGCCCTAAATTTTCCTTTCCCTGTCTTGCACAAACAGGTATTTGGTCAATGAGCATGTGAAATGAACAAGACTGTGTTCTACTGTTGTTGTTGTTGTTTGTTAGTCTGAACAACAGTGTGTTGCATCTGTGTGTTTACATGGCATTTTTTGCTCAACTACGCTTGCCATGGTGGGTGGGTGTGTGTGTATATATATGTATATATACTGTGTGTGTGTGTGTATATATATGTGTGTATATATATATATATATATATATATATATATATATATATATATATATATATATATATATATATATATATATATATATATATATATATATATATATATACAGTCCAGTCCAAAAGTTTGGAACCACTAAGATTTGTAATGTTTTTAAAAGAAGTTTCGTCTGCTCCCCAAGGCTAAATTTATTTAATTAAAAATACAGTAAAAAACAGTAATATTGTGAAATATTATTACAATTTAAAATAACTGTTTTCTATTTGAATATATTTCACAAAGTAATTTATTCCTGTGATGGCAAAGCTGAATTTTCAGCATCATTACTCCAGTCTTCAGTGTCACATGATCCTTCAGAAATCATTCTAATGCTGATCTGCTGCTCAAGAAACATTTAATGTATACAATTGTACAAAATATTTGTGTACAATATTTTTTTTCAGGATTATTTGATGAATAGAAAGTGCAAAAGAACAGTGTTTATCTGAAATCTAATCTTTTGTAACATTATAAATGTCTTTATTGCCACTTTTGATTGATTTAATGCATCCTTGCTGAATAAAAGTATTCATTTCTTTAATTTCTTTTCAAAAAAATAAAAATAAAAATTCTTACTGACCCCAAACTTTTGAACGGTAGTGTATAATGCTACAGAAGCTTTGTATTTCAGATAAATGCTGTTCTTTTGAACTTTCTATTCATCAAGGAATCCTGAAAAAAAAAGTACACAACTGTTTTCAACATTGAAAATAATCATAAATGTTTATTGAGCAGCAAATCAGCATATTAGAATGATTTCTGAAGGATCATGTGACACTGAAGACTGGAGTAACGATGCTGAAAATTCAGCTTTGCATCACAGGAATAAATTACTTTGTCAAATATATTTAAATAGTACACAGTTATTTTAAATTGTAATAATATTTCACAATATTACTGTTTTTTACTGCATTTTTAATTAAATAAATGTAGCCTTGGTGAGCAGACGAAACTTCTTTTAAAAACATTAAAAATCTTAGTGGTTCCAAACTTTTGGACTGTACTATATATATATATATAGGGATGGGTACCGAACTCAATACTTTTTAGGTACCGACCGAATTGCCTCGATACTATCGAGTATTGAAAAGTGTCTTGTCATTGGGTACCAAATTTCGATACCTCAGAACGGAGCGGGGGAGAGGGGGCGGGGAAATGCTTTCGCCGTCTCGTTGAGCAAGTAATAACATTGCACTACGTTATTTATATCTAAATATATAAACTATGCACGCGAGAGAGCCCCTATGTGCGATCAGCGGTTTCACTTTCAGTTTATCTTCGAAAAGGACGGTTCACTACAGATACTGTGAACAGCAAACCGAAGTGTCGCACTGTCTGCAGCAACAGCGGGACGCGCAATGTTTTTAGACAAGTTATGGACAGGTACAACACAGAGCAGCGTTACATCAGTGTTCGTTCCTCAAGTCTATGGAAACACGCGACCGGTTCGTGACAAGCTCTGGCTCCAGAATGTGAACAATTCTGGTGGAAAAGGGGTATCAATGTCCTCCTGATACTGCCATACCGTGGTTAATCCGCGGGTCGGTCCAAGTAATAAAAAAATAAAATAAACATTCCAATTAATTGCGGGCGGATGAGAGACGAATCATTAATGTGTTAATTTTAGTAAAGACAAGGAGCTGTCATTTCACGGTAAGACACAACGAACGTGCGTCACTCTTACTTTCACTTTGAACTGAATGTATTTCTCTTCACTTAACAGCTTTGACTAAAAATATACACAAGCTTAACTAACAAATTATATAATTAAATCCAGCAATGATGTAAGGAAACATTAACAGTTTTAAGGGAGTAAAGCCTGTTTTTAGGCTAAGGAAATTAAATTAAGCCAAATAAGAACTTTAATTTTAAATAGATGTTAATTTATAAGCAGCCTACTTCAGTGTGATGAGTTACCATATCATCATGCTTAACACTGAGAATTTTAATAATTGTAATGTGATGATAAAATGCAGATAATCTGATAAATCAGAGAATATCATCGGACGGTTGACTTTGTCTTTGTTAAAGTTGCACAATGAACATGGGTTGGAGCTCTTTATTTTGAACTCTCAAAGTACACCAAATTGATGAATTTATCATTAAAATGTACAAAATTTTCTATATATTTGAAGAAGAGCAACAAAAACAATTGCTGAGTAATTAAAAAAGATCTTCAGTGAGCCTCACATACTGAATTTTGCATTGAAAACTGAAGTTTATTAAAATGCTATTTGCACTAATTTGTGTTAATTTTAATTTGTGCTTTTTTTATTCCTTTGTGCAGAGGCTCAGGAGATGAGTCTTTGAGTCTGTAAAAAAAAGTCAACAAACTTAAAATATAAAACCAAAGATTTTTTGAGGTAATGTAATCTTGTTAAAACAGATTTGATAAAAATGGTATCGAAAAAGGTATCGTTCAGGAATCGGTATCGAAGTCAAGGTATTGGTATCGTCTCGGTATCGAAAAATTTTGAATGATACCCAGCCCTGTACATACATATATACACAGTTGTGGTCAGAATTATTGGTACCCTTGATAAATATGATCATAGATGACTGTAAAAATCTTCCTTGTTTATCCTTTTGATCTTTAATTCATAAAATTAGCAAAAATCTAACCTTTCATTAAAGGAAAAGAATTGAAAAGTGGGGGTGTTTGATAGAATCCATGATACCATGTATCTGAACAAGATGTCCAGGACCTCCAGCAAAAAAATAGGCCCACAACATTAAAGATCCAGCAGTATATTTAACTGTGGGCATGGGGTACTTTTTATATATGTGTGCACCAAACACATCTGGTGGGTTTGCTGCCAAAAAGCTCTTTTTTTTTTTTTTTTTTTTTTTTTTTTTTTTTTAAGTTTTATCTGACCATAGAATCTGTTCCCGTTTGAAGTTCCAGTCTTGTCTGACAACTGAATATGCTGGAGATTGTTTCTGGGTGAGAGCAGAGGATTTTTCTTGAAACCCTCCTAAACAACTTGTGGGGATGCTGATTGATCATATTTTTTTTTTAGGCTTTCTGAGACTCAAGACTCAACTATTCTCTGTAATTCTCCTTGGATCCTTGGAGAGTTTTTGGCCACTCAAACTTTCCTCCTCACTGCACATTAGGACGATTTAGACACACGTCCTCTTCCAGGCAGATTTGTTACGTCTTTGTTGATTGGAACTTCTTAATTATTGCCCTGATAGTGGAAATGGGGATTTTCAATTTTTGGTTGTTTTCTTACAGCCACTTTCTATTTTGTGAAGTTCAACAGTCTT
The DNA here is from genome assembly GCF_018812025.1 of Megalobrama amblycephala. Classification (NCBI taxonomy): domain Eukaryota; kingdom Metazoa; phylum Chordata; class Actinopteri; order Cypriniformes; family Xenocyprididae; genus Megalobrama; species Megalobrama amblycephala. The sequence continues at coordinate 19,826,357 of NC_063060.1, read as the reverse complement.
TTGCTGCACATCAGAATTATATTCTTTGGTTTTACTCATTGTGATGAATGATTAACGGAATTTGGCCTTTGTGTTTCCTCATGTTTATACTCCTGTGGAACAGAAAGTCATGGCTGGACAATTTCATGTTCATGATCACACTGGTGTGCTAAAAAAATGTAAATATGAATGGGAATATACTTCAGAGATATTTTACTCATAAGAATTTCTAGGGGTGCCAATAGTTGTTATGGAGAGAAACATTAATTCATAAAATTAGCAAATAAAACAATGTAGATTTATTTTTATAATCATCTTTGATCATATTTACCAAGGGTGCCAATAATTCTGACTACAACTGTGTGTGTGTGTGTGTGTGTGTGTGTGTGTGTGTGTGTGTGTGTGTGTGTGTGTGGATCTGCCCTCGACTAAAGATTTTTCTAGTCGACCAGTAGTCATTCATGTAAGCCATTAGGCTGAGGTATGTGTGTGTGTAAGTAAAACAATGAAGACAATAAGTATGTGTTTTCTGCTCTCGGTCTCAGTGAACAAACATGAACCATAACTCATCGTATACTTGCCTCACAAACACGAGAAATATATATATATAAAAAGCTTGGAATTTCTACTTTTAAACAAGCCAATTTAAATGGAAAATAAAAATTCTCGGATCCACTAGTCCACTAGTGTGGAGATGGCGAGTCGGCATCGTTGACTTAATCTCTGCAGCTGAAAACGCAGAAAACATTATCAATAAATTATTGAAATGTTTAGACAGTCTCCTTTGCTGTTGTTTCAAGATTACGTTTGCCGGTGCGCTGAGGCAAGCTTTATGCGTGCGTTTGAGCACTGATTAGGCTATATAGAAGATTAAGGCTCATTATTAAGATTAATTACAGCTTTTTAATATAAATGCGTGTTTAGTCGACTAATGGCTTAAATGAACGACTACTGGTCGACTAGAAAAATCTTTAGTCGAGGGCAGCCCTAAACAATAGTTGCCCCCTTAAATTGATTTTCCAGTGTTTTTTTTTTTTTTTTTTTTTTACCTTTTATAAATACTTAAAAAAAAAAAAAATGTTTTAAATAAAAAAGGTTCAATAGAGAACTATGTAATGATTGTAAAAATGAAGTGATACTTTTGAATATTAAACTAAAACCACCAGTAGGTGGCAGTAAGTCACTGTCTTAGTAAGTGAGTTGAGTCATTAATTTGTATTTATGAATGGGTCATTGAATCATTTACTCTTATGATTCATTCAGAGCCGCAGATTCATTCAGGAAACACTGCTGCGTGTTGCTGTTCTTCTTGGCTTTCGTTGGAACTATTATTTCGTTGCAAAATTGAGCAAACAACACTGACTACTCCAGTCAGTACTCCATTTAAAATGTTTATCACTTAATATTACCCTTTTTTTATTGAACTGTTATATAAAATCAATGTCACATTTACAATCGTGTGGATATTTGGGGAAAAATTGCATTCTTGCTTGTATAATCTATTATCAACATTAAAAACAAGAACTCACAGGGTTTTTGTATTGAAGAGAGTTTGAGTCTTAAATCAACTTCTATGCACAGCCTGTGTTTATAGGCTATTTGTTCTTCATGGTAGTAAGTGCTAAATCCCCACTTTTACAAAGGTGCATTGTTTAGAATGGCAGTAATGTAGCGCGGTTTGTTAAGAGAGCATACTCGGCATGCAACATATTTGCATGCTGCTTGTGTGGATTCCGTCAGTTTTGACCACAAAAGATTGGATGTCATGTATTTACAACATTTTGCCTGTTAGAAATACATGCTTTTAATGTTATTTTAAGGTGGGGTAGAATTAAATGATAGGGCTAGGTATTGACACAATTTTCACGATTTCATTCGATTTCTATTCACATTCTTGCAATTCGATATTAATTATTTTGGATGTAGTATATCAGATATAGTACATGGCAAATTTTCTAGAGGAGAAAAATCTCTCAACTAATGCTCTAAACTACACATGGGTGTCAGTTGGTACTACATTACTATAATATTGAAGGTCAAAATTAACTTATTTATATACAAACACTTAAATTACACTCGATGTCTTTTATATTTCTAACTCCAGTTCGTTTTTGTGTGTGTATGTGTGCGCGTGTGTGTTTGTTAACACTGTTTCTCTGTCTGTTTCTCTATGACCTCATCCACCCCTTGAGAGACGCAGATGATGTTTCAGTCCTGCGGAAACTAAAATGACTTCACACATCTGTCATCAGTTTTTTTTTTTTTTTTGTCTTTTGACTATTTTGTCTTTGGCTATTTCTCCTTCAGTTATCACCCTATATTTTTTCACCCCATTTCCTGTTTTTGTCTTTTACCTCTGAGCTTTGATTCTGTAAAATTTCCATCAAATTGCCAGAGCACTTTCTGTGTGAATGCAGGACAAAATTCAGTACTCTTATGCCGAATCAGACCCAAATACCTTCACTGGGATTAATCCCAGCATCTGTGTAAACAGTGCAATCCCTATAACTATAAAATAATAACTATAACTGCGAATGAGACTATGGAACTACTCACTATCCATGCAGATGATTAAATAAAGCACCCAAATACATTAGTGTTACTATAAGCTAGGGCTGTATTGGCAAGGGCTTCACGATGCCGAAGGGCTTCATGATGATATCATATCATGATACATGGGTCACAATATATTGCGAAAATGGTTCTGAGTCTGACTGTTCCCTTCTGTAGCTCGAGTTATGGCATCGTCCGCTCTGAGACCGTGACGTGAGCACTGCCTCGACCGCACAAAACGCTTCAAACAACAAGAGAAAGCGGCAGTTGCACTGTGATTCCACTTGGCGCGTCCTGTGTAAAACTGCCTTTAGACGAGCTGCCTTTTCTCCTAACTCCCGTGTTACAGTAGGCTCTGCTATAAACAATAATGTACTGTAGTCAACTCAAAAGTTGTTTTCGAGTGTCTACTATATTTTGAGAACTTAAATTATTTTATATTTTGTATTTTATATATTTTTAGTTGTATCGATTTCTGCACAGCCCTACTGTAAGCAGTGCAGTTGTTTACGGGAGGTCAACACAAAAAAGAAAAAGCAGGACACTTTGTTTTTACGAGACTGTCCAGGATGTGTGTGAATAAAAGCACAGAAGATGAGAAAGCTCTGGCAGTGTGAATGAACAGAATCTTGCAATGCTAGAAGAGTTAGCTAAACAACTTTTCTGGAGATATTTAAAGCTGCAGTCTGCGATTTTTTTTTTTTTTTTTTTTTTTTTTTTTTTTTTTTTTTTTTTTTTTTTTTTCCCTCTTTGTCGCCATCTCTTGTTTGAAACCTGCAATTGCAGTCATGTGGAACAGTTATCTGTACGTGCGTTGTGCCTCGGCACAGCTCTCAGCGCAGATGAATCTAATGTTTGCTGTCAGTCACCGCACCGTTGTGGATACTGTACTTCAGAATCAGATTCTACATCTTGAAAGTATGACCAATATAAGAATTTTCACTGGAAAATATCATCTGAGCAAGTAACATTTCTGCCACTTTTGTTCTGACCAAATCGTGCTGCCAATGATGATTAAATCTAACAATGGCTTAGCTCGGTTCACGTCAAACCTTGCAAATTATTATTACTGTTATACTTTGCTCTCAAATTGTTAATGTTAACAACATCAGCATTGCGTGACTTTGTATTTAGTGTGTATTAGAGTTACCTGTAGATTTCAATTTCTGTAGCCACTCCACAGTCCAAGTCTTTTGCTTTTTGACTACGAGTGAATCTCCAGTTGTCACTGATGATTGTCATTTAGACCTTTCTGGATTACAATCCACCATCAAAATAAGTTTAATTATTTCAGCTGCTGTGAGAACAGGCTATAAATGATCCGCTATCCGCTGCGTCCTCACGTGATAAATCCGATTAGCCTGGACTCCTTCCTTTGTTTACGGACGTGATGTAATGACGCACAGAGGAACTGCTGCATGCTCAAATTTCCCGCGGAATCCACCATGTCGCTCTTATTATAAAACATTATTACAAGCTTACCGTTGTGAATCAAGCTAAGATAATGAGATGGTTTTGAACACTGGCTGCTTATGTACTTGCTCAAAAATTGATTTTGGATAATTTTTAATCAAAAAAAGTTATGGACTGCAGCTTTAAGAAGGAAAATATATAATATATAAGGATATTATTGTGTGAAGGATAGGATATAAGGATAGCATTCTGTGTGAAGGAGACTACATTACAGGGGAATTGTTGAGTTTGTCTGTGAGGACAACTCATAGAAATTGTTAAAGTGTTAATCTTGCCATTAAAAGGAGTAACTGTAATTAATTTTACATTCTGCTGTAGATTCAGTACTTTCACTTTCTTGTTTGATCCAATGAAATCCCTGTGAATAAAATCAAGTCATTTATTGCAGAATGTTCAGAATGTTGTTTCTCTATGAAATACTGTATGGAAGTTATAAGAACTTTTATGGATATTTTTTTCACATCTCTAAAGCTATGTGCTGGAGAATTGAGCTGCATATTCAGTATCAATTACAAAGCTGAATTGAAGCATGTAAACAGAAGCATGTGTTGTCTTTTTTAGCTGTGTTCAATTTTTTTTTTTTTTTTTCTTTTTTTCTTCTGTCTGCATGATATTTCCAGATGAACATGCTTGACATTAGAGAAGATTATGGCTTTTTCATCTGAATTCTGGAGCAGAGTTCATACTCTGGAGTCCCTTCAACAGTGTATGCGAAAATAAAGCAATATCTGTCATATTGATTTAACTGATTTGTGAGTAAATGTAAAGTATCTTCTAGGTCTGAAGTGTGGACATTACTGGGTGTCATTCAAATGCCACAGGTCACAAGCACTTCTGTGTGATTGCTGCCCTCTGGTGGTTCATTAGAGCTCTGCAGCACAAGTGATCCATCTGACCACTGCAAGAAATATTTCTGTAAAAAACATCAAGTTAGCTAGAACAAGCGATACAGTAGTCTTATGGGTTTAACAGAGTAGATCTGATTCCATTAATCGAGTTTGTTGCTGTTTTAACATGGACCATCATTGAATCTTGCAGGCAGACATTAGAGCGAAGGTGGATTTGTCTTCTCTGTGAGGTGCTACAAATGGAGGTGTAGCGTGAGCTTGGCTCATCTGGTCCAAATGTGCAAAGCAGTGGTAACTACAGGTCACATACACACATGCACATTAAAGAAAGTGTTCCTTGATGACAACACCTTCACCTTCTTTCTTTGGTTTTTACATTTTATAATGCGAAACATGAAAATTGTCATTGTTTATTCACCCCAACACTTTTGTTCCTAAGACTTTTGTTCATCTTCTGAACACATTTTTTTTTTTTTTAAGTTATCCATATGAACAAAGCACTGTAATCCAAATGGACTGAAGAGACATGGTCACTTTATATGATGATCAGATTTAAGTTATGCTTTTTTTCGAATATACACATTGATCAGCACACATACATGGAGCACATAAAATATGATAAACGGAAGCGCAAACTTGAACTGACCAAACACAACGCCACCTACAGTGTCTACAGTGTACAGCTGGTTTAAATGTTCAACCAAATTTCTGAGCTTAGTCACAGGGACCCACACTTTCCCCTTATTCACAGCTGTGCTAGCATTACCAATTCCCCCCCCAAATTCTCTTGTCGCTAAAATAAAGCTCATTCTTCGGTAAGTCTCCAGAAAATTCCTGCTGCATTAGCTGCTCGGTCTGAAGCAGTGCTGGAAATTCTTTGTGTCAGGGCAGTAATTGGAGGCAGACCATTTGACACGCAGGGCCCTGCTTTACTGCATCTGTCCTTGCTCACCTCATCTTCCCTCTTACTCCTGGAAAAAAAAAACAACACCGCTCAACCAGCATTATACGTTTTGTTTATCGCTCTAAAAGTTGCACATCTGGTTTAGTCTGTGGGCTTGATGAACGAGTGGGGACTAAGGGAGGGAGGGAGAAAGGATGTAAATAAAACATGGTTTATTCTGCTAGGGGTGATGAAGCCAAAATGTCCCCTTTAAATTTGGGCGGGGGGAGGTGGTTTGAATGTGTTTGTTTACAAGAGGTTGAGATAATGTTTTTAGAGAGATTGAGAAAGGAGAATGCTGAAAACTAAATAAAGAAGAAAAGTCAGGCCATGCTTAGAGCAGAGTGGAAGAGAGTGAGTGAATATAAAAGAAAGATGTGGTGAGAGCCAGAGATAGGAGGGGATATGATGGTGTTCTGGAGGGGGATTTGTTAAAAGTCCAACATATGGGAGGAACACAGGAAATGAGCTCTCCATCCTGCAGTTAAATCTGACCTTTTGGCTCACGATCAAATGCTCCTCCATCCGAATACCATAGAGTCTCTGTCCCAGGCACAGGCTGATGGAGGGAGGAGAGGGAGAGCGAGAGGGAGGGAAAGAGAAGGGGCACTTCCCCAGTGTCTGTTTGCGAGTTGCAGGAATTACACAGTCACGCACTAGGGAGAGTGAAAAAAAGAGAGAATCCTAGACGCTCCTCCTGCTCCAGAACAACACGTCCCCTCTGACACAAACATGTGAAAAGACAAAAAAAAGCCAGTAACTCTTCTAAGCAGACCACAGAGGCACTAAGGGACGACTTTGTCTGGGCTTTGCAGCTCTTTTGATTCTCTTATCACTTCCACTGTGGCTGTCATCTGAGTGAGGGATTTGGGAATAGAAGAAACTGTCCTATTAATAGCTGGGTGGTGGACTGAGCGAATGGATAGAGGAATTGACAACTGAGGAAACTGACTCCAGTACATTCTGTGAAATCTTTTTGCAATAAGGAGGACTTGTACTCGCTCCACAGCCTGCAGTGTGATCTTGGTTTTGAGATGTTCTAACTAGGCTGGCATGTGAACAGTTCCCTTTGGCAAACCTCTCTCTCTCTGGTGTTTTCTTGCCTTTCCCCACACGGTCCCCCTGCATACAAGTTCTCCAGACTAGCACTGATCTTCGGTTAAAGGAGCTTAATGTGGATTGCCCGCGATGGAATGTAGTACGTGGGCTGTACAACTTCAGGAGACCTTCAAACTGAGGAGACCTTCACCGTTTTGGAGTGGTCTCTTCATCTTGGACCTTGTTCTCCAGCAAAAGAGTCTCGGATTCTTAGCTTGACTTTTTGTGGATTCTCATAGAACTTAAGATGCGTCGATTTGACAAGCTCAAAAAATCATTCCCGTTTCTTGCTCATTTCCATGTGTACAGAGTAAGTCTGGATTTTATTTTTTTTGTGCAGAGCATGCTGGGTTTTAGTATGAAGAATGGAGCTGGGAATCTCAGGACTTGACACATGCATGAGTATTGGTTCAGCATCTGTGTTGGTGTGAAACCACACCATGCCTTTACACATGTGCCAGAGATTAGCTAGAGCCTTATCCCCAACAATAGGCCTTCATCAGACCTTCACATTGCATAACTTGTCCTAACAGTTCACCCTTTATTTATGTAGCATGCACTGTCAGCAGTCGGGTGTTTTGTTTGTTTGGCGTTTATATACCATTCAGTGTGCATCTATTAGGCCTAATTCACTTTTGTAATGTTCTTTCTCAAGTTTGTGTGAAGGGTGTAATCACTCTTTGCCTTTGTCGAATGGTAATAGTTCCCTTGGGATTAGAGGCTACAGCCTTCTAACACCATATGCACTTCACACTGCACAAGCTTAACTTATTGCCTCTAGCATTATAGTGTACCTGTGCTTCGGTAATACCGCAATATCCAAGCTTTGGAATCCCTGCAGCACCACAATATTTTCAAAATGATAATACCATGATGCATATTATTATGAATATTAATGCATGCTTATATCCTCACATGCAGTACTCAAGCTCAATTCAGTTTTGGAGCAGTGCTTGTAGCTCAGACTAAAGAACCGTTCACACAGGACACAAAAAGCAGTACAACAAAGTGAAACAATGCTGAAATCTCTGGATGTGTTTTTCAAAGAATTCGTTTTAATATGACTGCATCATAAAATGCAAAGCACATTGTGCAAGACAATAAAAACATGCATATATACATAGACCAGTGATTACAAATTGTGATTAAAAGTGATTAAAACTGCCACTTAATGCACATTTTAAGCAAACTGCAAATCCCATTATGTCTGAGTATGATCTGAGTTTGGTGGATTTTACAGGATCTGGGTTTTGTTTGGAATTCTCACAATCTGTAGTGAATCATTCTGCAACTCCTGATAGAAACTTGGTATCCAACTTCTTACCATGCCACAGAGTTTTGCGAGGAACAAAATCTCATTAACATGCTTGTACCATGAGAAGCTTTCATTTAAAAAAAAAAAAAATGCTGTATTTCAGTGTGTTGTTGTTATTTTGTTATTGTAGACATAACTTTGATTCAAATTGAAGTTTATTCTGCTTCCTTAACTTTGCTGTGAACAGGGTTTGTACAGGTGCTGGAAATCCTGGAAAAATGCTTGAATTTGAATGTAGTGTTTTCAAGGCTAGAAAAGTGCTTAAATGCTTGAGATTGTGAGTGCATTGCTTTCATAATAATTTGCTATGTTACTGAAAAGTTTACTATTCAGATAAAATAAGTGTTTTTGCCTTTTGCTTAAAATGAAAGCAACTCCGCTCGAGTTTCTGTGTGTTGCTATAGTTCATCTGCCAGTTTTTTGTAATGTGCGCCCTCTATGAGATGACAGCATGCTGGGACGTTGCTGTTTTAATGTGTATTGGCTTGAGAACAAAAAATACAAATTATGGTTGAAACAAGTAGCCATTAGCAAATTCTTATAGGCTAATGAATGGTTGATTTTTCGGGATTTAAAATGTAACTGTAAAACAACTTTTTGCCAGACATAATGTAAATGACAGTGTATATGTCATTAATTAAATGTTGATCACCAAGGGTCAGAAATTAACAGAGCTTGGTGCTAGATAAGGGGGCAAAAATTTCACGATAAAAGTGAAACCCTTTATCAGCTTGGCTCAAAACACACCGCAGAGTGAACTTAGAGTGAAGTGTTTACTTGCTGAGCATCTGAAACCCACGGCCACTAAACACCGCTGTCAGATCCAGTGTGAAGCTCTCGAGTTCGGTGCAGATTTGTCCCATACAACGATCCAGTTTTTAATCCACAATCACTGATGGATTTACTCTGGTAAAACAAACTGTAACCATGGTATTGTGGCAGAAATGTGGGGGATTCATATATAATTTTATTATGTTATTAATATGGACATTAAATGTATTAAATGAGTAATGGAATATACAGTGGGTATGGAAAGTATTCAAACCCCTTTAAATTTTTCACTCTTTGTTATATTGCAGCCATTTGCCAGAATTATTTAAGTTCATTTTTTTTTTTTCTCATTAATGTACACACAGCACCCCATATTGACAGAAAAACACAGAATTGTTGACATTTTTGCAGATTTATTAAAAAAGAAAAACTGAAATATCACATGGTCCTAAGTATTCAGACCCTTTGCTCAGTATTTAGTAGAAGCACCCTTTTGATCTAATACAGCCATGAGTCTTTTTGGGAAAGATGCAACAAGTTTTTCACACCTGGATTTGGGGATCCTCTGCCATTCCTCCTTGCAGATCCTCTCCAGTTCTGTCAGGTTGGATGGTAAACGTTGGTGGACGTTAGGTCTCTCCAGAGATGCTCAATTGGGTTTAAGTCAGGGCTCTGGCTGGGCCATTCAAGAAGCCACTTCTTCGTTATTTTAGCTGTGTGCTTAGGGTCATTGTCTTGTTGGAAGGTAAACCTTCGGCCCAGTCTGAGGTCCTGAGCACTCTGGAGAAGGTTTTCGTCCAGGATATCCCTTTACTTGGCCGCATTCATCTTTCCCTCGATTGCAACCAGTCGTCCTGTCCCTGCAGCTGAAAAACACCCCCACAGCATAATGCTGCCACCACCATGCTTCACTGTTGGGACTGTATTGGACAGGTGATGAGCAGTGCCTGGTTTTCTCCACGCATACCGCTTGTGTAGCTACCACTACAAAAAGTTCTATCTTGGTCTCATCAGACTAGGGCTGACCGATATATCGCATGCGATTGTCATGCGCATTTCGTCAGTAAAGCCGGTTCCCTGATTACCGCTAAATCGCCATCACCTGCTTTCAAATGGAGCGGCATTTAATAGACAGAGCCGTAGTTCACTGACAAGCCACGCAATATCGCGTTCATTATCGAAGGCGATTCATCTGCGACATGAATGCGGTATTGCGTGGCTGAGGAGAGGCTTCCGTCGGGCCACTCTGCCATAAAGCCCCGACTGGTAGAGGGCTTCAGTGATGGTTGACTTTCTACAACTTTCAGCCACAGTGATCTTTGGGTTCTTCTTTACCTCTCTCACCAAGGCTCTTCTCCCCCGATAGCTCAGTTTGGCCTGGACGGCCAGCTCTAGGAAGGGTTCTGGTCGTCCCAAACGTCTTCCATTTTAAGGATTATGGCGACCACTGTGCTCTTAGGAACCTTAAGTGAAGAAGAAATTTTTTTTGTAACCTTGGCCAGATCTGTGCCTTGCCACAATTCTGTCTCTGAGCTCTTCAGGCAGTTCCTTTGACCTCATGATTCTCATTTGCTCTGACATGCACTGTGAGCTGTAAGGTCTTATATAGACAGGTGTGTGGCTTTCCTAATAAAGTCCAATCAGTATAATCAAACACAGCTGGTCTCAAATGAAGGTGTAGAACCATCTCAAGGATGATCAGAAGAAATGGACTGCACCTGAGTTAAATATATGAGTGTCACAGCAAAGGGTCTGAATACTTAGGACCATGTGATATTTCAGTTTTTCTTTTTTAATAAATCTGCAAAAATGTCAACAATTCTATGTTTTTCTGTCAATATGGAGTGCTGTGTGTACATTAATGGGGGAAAAAATAAACTTAAATGATTTTAGCAAATGGCTGCAATATAACAAAGAGTGAAAAATTTAAGGGGGTCTGAATACTTTCCGTACCCACTGTAATTACAGTATTTTTGTTAAGCTTTTAGCCATTTTTGTGCATTTGTATTATACTAAATGTATTTTGGCTTCTGTTATCTAAAACAAATACCTTAGAAACAATATACTTAGGCATACTTTTTACCATAGTAGTGAGCTGCAATATGTGTGCGAAGACCAAATTTGACCCTAAATTTAAGTTTTTACAGATTTAAATGACAATTCTTGCAGATGTTTGATTTTAATGAACATAAATTTGTATCTGCATCCTAACTCAAGCTACTGTCAAATGTGCATTTCTAAGAGACAAAACATGTAGTAATAATTTGTGAAATGTTCACCTGTTTGGCAAGTGTTTGTCACGTGAAGATGATAAACTGTTGTCTGATGATAAAACTGCAATATATATATAATATACACATATATAATATAACAATAAATATTTTAATATAGCAGTACTACTATTGATACCAGTGCTTCCCACAGGTTTAAAATACACTTGCGGTGGTAGCCAGGTGAATAATCCTTACACATGCCACATACTACATGTCAAACAACAAATAATGCGTGATTTTTTTTTTAACAATATTTTTATTAATTGAAATTAATTTTAATTACCTAAGCTACTATTACATTTAATTAATGCATTATTATGCATTGTAAATTATACAAAATTACAGCATTCAAATGGCAAGTTATCCTTGCTTTGTCATATAGTGTCTCTCTGTGAATGGGACACAGAATTTACTGATACTAGTAAAATCCATATGTTGAATAATATGTGTCAAATGTTTTTAGTCTTTTCTTTTGTGAAATATCCAGATATCCGGGAGTAAACAGTTCTCACGCACACAGAACAAGCCGATACGAAACACGTAGGGCGAGGGGATATTTTCCACTAGTTATTTGATTGCGGATGCTTTCATTATCTCAGGCGGATACAAAAGTATAAGAGCATAAAAATAATAAAAGCAAAAACGTGTCTCCAAATATACTTGGGCGGCCGTTATTCCTGGGCAACCCGCCCAAGTAAAGTCTATGTTTGGGAAGCACTGGATACTACTACTACAACTACGACGGAATAGGCAAATGCTAGGGTGCTCCAAATGAGTGTTTTTTTTTTTTTTTTTTTTTTTTTTTTTTAAACCAATACTGTTTGAATACTATTAAATCAAAATATTACAAAAAAGTGAACCCCCCCCCCAAAAAAAAAAAAAAAAAAAACATAACCAAATTACTTAGTCACCCAATTCACCCCAGTCCGATGCATTAATCGTTTTCCTGCCCATCCACACTTGGACAGTTACGTGATTGTGACAGATGGCTGAATTCACAACTAAATTAGCATTATAGCCAGATAGCTTACAATGTCAAAAATACCGAATACCGAATTATTTTTTTAATTATTTTTTTTTCTGTAGTTTCACCATCTTTTTTTGTTTAAAAAAAACAAAAAAACAAAACAATATAATATAACACCCAATGGTCGCATACACTCCTCTAAGATGCAATATAGTTAGAATCTGTAATATAAAACTGTAATTTTTTTTTTTTTTGTAATAGTGTAATAATCTTATTGCTTGATCTGTTTAACCCTCTGGGGTCTGAGGATTTTTGGGGGCCTGGAGAAGTTTTGACATGCCCTGACATTTGTGCTTACACTGTATTCAGCAAAAATTAGGCTACCATAATATGTGTGGAACATGTATGTACATGTTTGTGTTTTTGAAGGAATAACGTCTATGCATGGTTATTGAAAAAACAAAAAACTTAAGTCACTGAAATAAGGCCAAAAAAAATAAAAAAATAAATCTGTGTTCACAAGACTTCTGGGTATTGGAGATTGTAGACTAGAGTTTTTGCTTCAAAATTATGAAAAAATTATTGTGCCTACGTGTTCATATAAAACAATAGAGAGATTTAATTTTTCTAAGACACTTTTTGTCAAGAAACACAGTATGTGTGGAGGCGTGAATCATCATGAATAATGCTGTAATTCACATCTGAGAAGACAAAGATCCGCGTAATAATGACCTGTAATATTGCATATTAATGAGCTCTTTCAGTCAGGTAGGCTGTGAAAAAACCCTCTGTGATCATGCTGATAAGAGGATTAATGTTCACTCTTGACAAAAACATTATTTTTGTGATCTCATGCATGCACGTATTGCACATGATGTGAAGAAAATTTTGTATAGGCCTATGTTAAATTACAGTACCAGTCAAAAGATTGGATGCATTTTTTTTTTTTTTTTTTTTTTTTAATTTTTTTTAAGTCTTAATTCTCTAACCAAATAATGGTTTTCTATTTTGATATACTTTAAAATATAATGTATTTCTGTTATACAAAGCGTCTGAACATTCCTACCTCTATGGCATTTCATGTAGGCTAATATATTTGTTATATTATATAGCCTAAATGTTAATGTGCACTTGACAAACTATACCATGTGACATTCCAGGAACTAACAGGCTTCCAGAGATTGCTTTAACTCTCTTGAGTAGGGTAACGCGCCGGCGCGTTTTGCAGGATTTTTTTCACATTGCAGCAAAACAGACTTAAAATACTCCATTTTTTTTGTCATAGACAGTAATATATCAATTGAAACTATAGAATATCATCTTTTATTTGTGTACACTCAGAGTAAAAACAAAATGTTGTGCTTTTTGCAAAATAAAGAAAACTAACATGATGCGTGATCTGTCGTCTCCCTCTGAACGAAGTCCAATCTGCTAGTTCTCAGAAAATGAACTGTAACTTAGTCAATACTAATGACACAAAAATGAGACTTGTCTAAAAAAACGTTGAAATGTCAGGTTTTAAATCGTGTAAGTCAAATCGAAAACAAATATTCTCTTTATGTAATCTGTATGAAAAGAGACGCATGTCAGACCTCCGTGATTCAGCTCATTATCCACTAATGGGGCCACTCCCACGGAGCCAGCGCTATTCAGACGCAAATTCTGAGGCAATACATGTATGCATCGTCTCAATCGTGTATTTATTGTCTTCAAAAGTGTTTTGAATTGCCATAGTTAGTGATCTCTGGAAGCCTGTTAGTTCCTGGATTGTCACATGGCCTATTCTTTAGATTAATTTGTGGACTAAATGTGCACAGAGCGCCCTCTGGCTGCAAGTATGAATTGAAACAATATCCACAGTATCCAGTGCTCACAGTGATGACAATAAATATTGAATAAATATTACTCCTCTGTATAGAAAATTGACATAAACATGAGAATCCATCAATATTTCTCCAAATGTGCATGCTTTTAAGCTAAAAGCCTATATGAAATGCCATAGAGGTAACAATTATTCAGACACTTTGCATCACAGAAATACATTATATTTTAAAGTATATAATAGAATACCATTATTTTAAATTGTAGTAATTTCACAGTATTGCTGTTTTTTCTGTATGTTTGATATACACAATGATGAGCTTGAGACATGATCACAGAGGGTTTTTTTCACAGCCTACCTGTCTGAAAGGCCTCATTATTATGCAGCTCATTAGAGGTTCTTTATGCGATTCTTTTGTCTTCTCAGGTGTAAATCACCCATTATTCATGATGATTCACGCATACTGTGTTTCTTGACAAAAAGTGTCTTACAAAAACTAAATTAATATATTGTTATAAATGAACAAGTAGGCAGGATAATTTTTACATAATTTTGAAGCAAAAACTCTAGTCTACAACCTCCAATACCCAGAAGTCTTGTGAACACGTATATAATATTTTTTTAGTATTAGCAATATTAGTTTTTTGTTTTTTCAATAACCACGCATAAACGTTATTCCTTCAAAAACACAAATATGTACATGCATGTTCCTCACATATTATGGTAGCCTAGTTTGTGCTGAATTCAGTGTAATGACACTTTTCCATTTTAATATGTTTATGAACAACTGAAAAAAGCACAAATGTCAGGGCATGTCAAAACTTCTCCAGGCCCCAAATCAGCCTCAGACTCCGGAGGGTTAACATCCAGATAAACACTTTTGAAGATAATAAATAGACGATTGAGACGATGTATGCATGTATTGCCTCAGAATTTGTGTCTGAATAGCGCTGGCTCCGTGGGCGTGGCCGCATTAGTGGATAATGAGCTGAATCATGGGCATCTGACGTGTCTTTTTCATACATATTACATAAACGGAGAATATTTGATTTCGATTTGACTTACACAATTTCAAACCTGACATTTCAACGTTTCTTTAGACAGAAGTCCAATTTTTTTTGTGATTTAGTATTCACTAAGTTACACTTTATTTTCTGACAACTACCAGATTGGATTTTGTTCAGAGGGAGATGACAGATCATGCATCATGTTTGTTTTCTTTATTTTACAAAAAGCACAATATTTTGTTTTTACTCTGAGTGTACACAAATAAAAGAAGATATTCCACAGATTAAAATGGTGTATAACTCTTATGTGCAACATTGATGGAGTATTTTGAGTCTCTTTCACACTGGTAAGTAAAAAAACTGAGGTTGTATCGCCGGCGATACCTCAGACTTCAGAGTGTTAATGGGGTTCTAAAATCAAGAAAATCAAGACAAAGCCATGCAGTTTCTGTGTGAGTTAGACCTGCACGATTAATTGTTGAAAGATTGCTATCTCGATTCAAACACCCATGCGACCTTATTCCTAAATGACAACGATTTGGCTATGTGTAAACTTTTGACAAGTACGATCACAGTGAACATTCAGATCTGCACTGGTGCTGCCGCTGAGCCAGAGAGAGCAGTTGTCATGTATAGGTATGAAACAGCTTCACAATGGCTTCTTTCCAACCACACAGAATCATTATTTCTGTTACAATGATTCAAATTATCACAGAAGTACTGGAATAAAAATGTATAGTTCAGAAATGAACTCTGACGTCTATGATAGTGATCAAAATAGTGTAAATCACCTTTTGAAAGTAACATAACACGTCAAATAAAGATTGTATCAATTACATAATTTTACTTGCATCAATTATAAATGAATGTAAAAAATTTATTTTTCATTGAATCGTCCAAGAGATTCGTTCAAAATCACTGATCCATCTAATAATAAAAAGTTAAGTCTTTACAAGTTAGTCTAGGGGTCGGCATCTTATGGCATATGAGGGGTAATCGCTGGCACGTTAGCAAAAGCGAGAGAGGTGTATTATTTCTTTCAGATAAAGTATAAATAATATTAAAGTGTGAAAATTAAACTGTGCAAGTCAATGCAAGCATGCAGCTCTGACTATTGGCTATTGATAAGTGTTCATCACATGCACACAAATTACTGTCTGACAGCTTACAGCTGCTTCCGCTGTACATAGTCAATGCTATACATTTTGGACATATTCAGCCAAGTATATTGAGTCCTATTAAACATTCCACACACATCAAAATGACTGTGATGCATGTGGAAACTCTGTTCATGTGTACCTGGTCACTTCATGTGTTTTCTCTGACCGGATAGCTATCTATAATAGTAAAAAAGGCATTATTTCGCATTCTAGATGAATCTGGACAAAATGTGTCTGGTTGTTGAAGCCACATGTATATTTTAATTCTTAAAATGGTAAAACTAAACATGAGAGCGTGTTATAACGGCTCCTGGTACCCAGATATGACAGCACTACTGCAGCATGCGTCGCTGCAGATAGCAGCTGAGCATCTCTTCAGAAGCTGACGTGCAAACTACTGCAAATTAAACAAAGTTGTGCGTCACATCATGAAGCTCAACACATAGTCGTCTTCATTAAAAGTAAAATTTTAATTATCTTATGAGACTCTAAACTGTCTTATGAGTGCTGATGCTGGCTCTCTCTCCAGTTGCGGTGTTCGATCTTGAAATTGCCTGATGAAAAATAAAATTAAGCTCATATCTTGCTTTTTTGGACGTGAACTGTTAAATTGAACACATGAAATAACATAACACATGAATGACCAGATTTAAATAGGCTCACTGGAAATCTGTTCAAGTCTAATTTAAATCTGAAAACAAACTAAAGGATTTTTACAAATTGTATGTAAAATTGCTTCAGAAATACTTAAATTACTTAAAGGGATGCACTGTTTCTATATTAGCCATTATGAATATTTAATGTGCGCAGTGGCACAGTGATTAACTCAGAAACGTAAAAATGGCACTTCATGACAAAAAGGTTGTCGACCCCTGAATTAGTCATTGATTCATTCATTCATACCAATATTTTTAAATAGTGCATCAATACAAATTTTGTCAGAGCATCAAGTAAATTACTTTTATTTGTCTATTCAGAATCAGGGTGTGCTCCAAAACTGTCTCTCAGACATGCGCATATACTGAAAGGAAGCTGAAGGGCTATCCTCCCTTCTCTCCTTCAAAAACCTCTTAAAAACCTGTTTTTTCTCTGAATATTACTGCTCTCAATCTATAAATTGTACTTTATGGATATGTTATTTGTTTGAATCCCTCTTTGTTTCTATCTCTAACTTTTCATATTGTGCTTTGATGTTTATTTGGTTCTGTTCCCTGAACTTGTCTTTGTAAAGCGACCTTGGGTGTTGCAAAGGTGCTATATAAATAAAAACTATTATTATTATTATTAAATGAGTTCTCTTCTGCTGGCTTAAAAACGCATTTAAATAAGATTTTGTGACGACGCAGCAAGATAATCCAAAACTCTACCGGTTGACAAATTTCTACCTGTTTATCGTGTCTACAGGTATATCATGCACCCTGTTCAGAGATCTGAACTTTGACGTCAAGACCCTTAAGCTTACGAGCATGCGAAGTAGACCGAAAATAGGCATACTTAGACATGACATTGGATCTGTTCCCAGTTTAAGTGTGAAAAAATCCTGGGAAGTTCAGTGTGGGAAAGGATGTGGCTGCTTGTAGATTTTTAGTAATTTGGATTTGTGACCCTCTATTTTGTCAATATAAACTTGTTTTCTGTTTTAGTTTTTCTGGATTCTAAATTCAAAATTTGCCAAACTCTGTGACATTCAGTAAATAATGTTTTTATGGATTTTGCGGTTTCTGCATCACAGAAATCATAGGGCCCTTAAATTAATAATGCTCATTCTTGTAGTTGAAGCAAAAAATGAGAGAACTTTACAGAAATGAAATGCATTCTGAAAGTTATTGATGGTTAAATTAATGTCAAAAAGGCCCTAACCCTTATGACCCATGGCTTTTCATGTGTCAACACAGGAAGCACTTTGGGCACAAAAGACTTCTTATGCTCTCTAACCTTCTGACACTCATTCAAGAAACCTGTTGACTTTTTAACCCCTTGTTTTACACAAACATCTTTGCAAGGTTCCGCCTCTTTCACAAATCAGCAACATCTGAAGACTTCTGTCTGCACAGACCAACTATTAAAAAAGAGCCCTGACAGAACTCAAAGACACCTTAATCTAACATTTACAAATAGACAAAACCCAATTGAATGGGTTGTTGTGGACTGTAAGCCACTGAAACCAGCAGTATATTGACTTATTTTAATTTTTTTTTTTTTCTATTAGATGTTTGCTTGTTTCTTTCACAGTAATGCAAAGACTTTTGAATTATTTTCATTTCAGAGCTTTTTCAGCAATTGTTAATATGTAATTAATTGGCATATCATGTAAACGGTTTGATTAAAAACTTTGACAGCCCTAATTTCAACACATCAAGAGAAACTTTACCCACACTCCCTCACAGCTGCTTGTTCGTCACTTTTTGGCATTGCAGATTGAGTGATTGCTTCTAAGTGAGTCTGAAGCAATTTCTCACATGGATTTAGCATTACAATCAAAGCACAAACCCATGTTTACAATTGTATTGCTACTGTAATATTTCTGGCATGTACAGTATGCAATCTTAACAGCCTGTTAGTTAGATGCACACACCATATGCAGTTTCATTGTATGTGAAAGTGTTAAGAACAAAAGCTTAAAAGTTACATGATCACACAAAAGCACAATGTCATTCAAAAGGGTGAGAAGGCACTGCAGCCTCTCTGATCGCAAGATTGTTCTGCTTTCTCCCAATTGCCTTAATGTTGTTAAGACGTGACTGACCACAAGGCCTCCAGAGAAGGAAAGTGTGTCAGAGAGAAAGAACACCAGTGTGAAGGAGTGCAGGGGGAGGGAGAGATTGAAAATTTAAAGCAGCTGATGTCCAATATGCTCCAACAGAAAAAAGAATAAGCACAAAAGCAGACTATGGAAAACAGTAGCACACTTTTAGTTGTCCCAGAGCTTCCAACCACCAATGCCAGTGTTCTTCCATCCGTTTGCCGTTTCATTCATGTTTTTCCCTTGTTACAAAACAGAAGCTTAAAGGGAACGTGGATGTTCATTGTTTAAAAGGTGATAAGGACTTTGGGAATTGAGTGCTTATGATTTTTATGGAAACGTTTTTAATTGGGTCAGAAGTGGAATTAGAGATGCAGCAGCTGCTGTGGAAAGGTAAGGCCTGTGTAGCTGGTTAGTTTTGGAGCTGTGGAGGTGCTTCTTTTGGGAGGAATTAAAAAGCTTAGAGAGCGACTCAGCACATGTGGCCTGGGCCAGGACCAATGCCATCTGTGTTTTATGAACTTCAGGTGTGAGTATTCGTTTTTCGTGTGTGCTCACCAGATGTGCGCCACAGTTGAACAGTGAAAGCCAACTGTATCATATTATTTATTTATTTTTTTTATGAGCTGTTGTTACCGCATAGTCTGAGCATTTAACATGCTATTAAAAGTGATTCAGCTCAATCACACTTTTAGACTTGATCACTTATTACTCTCTAGATGGACACTACTATTTATTTTTGGACAATGGTTAGGGAATGTTTTGTTTTGAATGGCATGAGCATGTTTGCTTCTGGGAATTTGGGAGAGTCATTGCCTATTAGTGTTCAAAAGTACCGACCACGATATTAAGTCGGTACTGAAATTTTAAAAATGTGACGCTGTTGAGTGGATTTGTAGACTTCTCTGATTGGCCTGTGTGTCAACACGTTTATCAGATATATCTGTGATTGGCTACAATGATCAACGCACGGGACCGTTTGAAAGCGTTTGAAAGTGTTTGAATTTGAAAGTGGGATTGCTTTCAATTGCTCCTGTGTGTATCTGTGTAAGCGCTCAGTGAAGAGTGTCATTGATGTCTGTTTACTAGGGGTGTGACAAGACAGGTAGCTCACAAGAAGAGATGAGACTCGAGACTGAGTTCACGAGAACGAGACGAGACAAGATTTTTACACAGTATTTAAGAAATCCTCAATGGCAAAATATAAGACTAGAAAAAATATTCTGCAGGTGCATTTGAAATGTTTTAACTAATCATCTTGTAATGAATGTCATTTAAGTTCTACTTTCTCAGTATGAATTATATGCAGTAAAAGACAACAATACTGTACAGTACTGTAAAAGGTTTTGCCACTAACTCAACTGACTGACTTCTCTTCTGTATGATTTCAGTCTCGTCAGACCTTGCTGTACATGATTTATGAGCTTCTACAACTTTTGACTTCCTAACTGAACTCCTTTCCACAAACTTATAGAAATAAAAACAGTATAAATAAAAATGGTAACACTTTACAATAAGGTCTCATTTATTAACATTAATGTATTAACCAACATCAACTAACAATGAGCAATATATTTGCTACAGTATTTTTTTTAATCTATGTTGATTAATAAAAATAATCATTCATTGTTAGTTCACAGTGCATAAACTAATATTAACAAATGAAACCTTATTGTTTGTGCTTAATCAGATTAAGGGAAAACTGTTATTCATTTTTATGGTAAGACTTTACAATAAGTGCAACCATAATCGCACTCTCTCAATATTAAAAGTGCAAATTTTTAATAAGAAATTTTTTTTTCTTTGATACAGAGATAAGAGATGGTTACAGCTACACAGCCCAGCCTGAGATAGCTTTCATATTGGAAGATATTTGCATGCATCAGGGAGCCGCTTTCAAAATGCGGGGTATTGAATCGCGTTTGAATGCACCCTCGCGTTTACTTTCACTTTCGCGATCACGTGTACTCTGTAAATATGGAGCAGTGGCGGTGACCGTTATCCAACTGAATTAAATGTTTTTTTATTTAAATACAAAGCAAAACGACAGTGGAGGCGTAATGTAAACGTAGCGGTGGCATATTCTATCCTAATCATTCTAACACTCTGTCATGGCAATATCACGAGACTACTTTTCGCCTCTATGAGAAATCTCGAAATTTTAGTCTCGCGAGATCTCGTGTCACGAGATCTCGTCACACCCCTACTGTTTACAATGTTTTTGAAACGTTGATCATTGTAGCCAATCACAGACATATCTTATGAGCGAGTCAACACAATTGCCAATCAGAGGTGTTTACAAATCCACTCAACAACGCTCAAAGCGTCACATTTTTAAAATTTCAGTACCGACTTGGTACCGTGGTTGGTATTTTGTGACAACGCTATTGCCTATTGGCAACAGCTCTTTGGACTTCATTGATGTGTCTATTTCTGTGCAGAAGTTGGGCAGCAGTATGCAGTGTGAGGAGGGCACTGAGTGGTTGCTGGAACTGCTGATGGAAGTACAACTGCAGCAGTACTTCCTGCGCATCCGTGATGAGCTCAACGTTACACGTCTCTCACACTTTGACTATGTGAAGAATGAGGACCTGGAGAAGATCGGAATGGGCCGGCCCGGTGAGTCCAACCAAGGTGTTTTGCTTGTAGCTTTATCACAAATAATACCTTCCATAAGGCAGTTCACACAGAGATCCTACATAAACAGTTATGCAGAGATGCAAACCAAATTTTTTATGATTTTAATTGATAAATTAAATGTTTCCATCCATCTATTTTTATGCTTATTTTGGGATATTGCATAAAAAACTGCTGGATGGAAACGCCAAGATGTGCATAAATTATAAAAATGCACTTATAAACTTATGAGCTTGTTTGAGACTAACACATTTTTTATCCACTAAGAAAGCATGCGCATAAACTATGATGGAAACTCAGTTATCAAATATATTCCTAAATGCGCATCGAAAGAATCATATAACTTTGCGGGATGGGACAGCATAACTGGATGGACCAGGAGATGTCGTGGACTAGCATCTGAAATGCTGTTTTGGTCATTCTGAAATGCCTGAGTAGAGTCTGTCATCAAAGAGGTTTGGTAAAATTACCTCCCAGAACTGTCTTACATGACTGCTTTCCCAAAAAGCAAGCATCTGCTTCTGAAAGAAAGACGATGCATTTCGTCTGCACGCTCTAAGACACAATTAATTTATTACATGGAAAAATTATTATACAGTGGCTTCTCCTACTTTTTTTAGTGATATTTAGTGGCAGTTTATCAGGAAGTGACGATTTTGTTCTCTTCTGTGGAGGACGAGAAATGACTTAAGTATAAAATAAATAAATACGTAAATGCATAAATAAATAAATAAATATAGAAATACATAAAGAAATAAATGAATAAATAAATACATGTAGACATGCATAAGTAAATAAATGAATAAATAAATAAAAATTTAAATCCATTAAATTTTTTTAAATCCATTAATAAATGCAGAAATACATAAATAAATAAATGCTGAAATAAATAAATGCAGAAATACATCAATAAATGAATGAATGAATGAATAAATAATTAAATGCTGAAATAAATAAATAAATAAATAAATGCAGATATGCATGAATTAATACATAAATAAATAATTTATGTACCATTTAGTGTTCTATCGTGTTGTCCCACCGTAGTGTTATGCTACATTTTTTCTACATTTCAGTATTTTTACATTTATGTATTTCTACTTTTATTTATGCATTTCTACATTTATTTTTTTCTGTGTACGTATGTTAAAGCGGAACTCAGGTTCCTTCAGTGAATCACACTAAATACTCCAGTCGTAAATACTCCAAGCGCAGCTCTGGACTACAACGACTACAATGCTCACCAGTGCAGTAATTTTGCAAATACAGTACAAGAAATCTGGATGGAGGTGGGTAATTTTCGAAATTGTCTTATAAAGTCATAGTACATTGTTTTTGAATTACCGTAAAGCATTTTGTCACTCTTGCCTGAACGCGAACATGAGGCGAGATTGTGTCTGGTCGGCGAAGCTCAACTTGCAAGTGCTGTTTTTTGGCGTAGATGTGCCAGAGGGGGTTAGTGCTCACCTCAAACACACAAAGTCAATTAACCATCGTAAGGACTTAGAAAACTATTTATGAAGGTAAAAAAACATTACTTAGTTCTGCTTTAATAAGGTAGGAGGTCCTAACCTCTCTCAGTATAGGATTGGTTAAACAGGATCGTTATCGTTACGGCTGTACTACTGTGGATACTAGTTCTGCTAAATATGGCGGGTTTTTAAAGTCCCTGTAAAGTCATTTTAAAGTATGTGTTTTGAGTTTGTCACACCACAGAAAAATGTGTTATTAACCACCCAGCCAAATTTGAATGATTAAAAAAATCTGCAAGTAAATAAAATAAGTTATCAAAATCTCGAAAAAATAGGCAGCGCTCTCTGCTCTCAAACGCTGGGGGCGTGTCCGCTGTCGGCGCTGAAACCACACCCACTCGCGAGAGCTGCCGTCTCAACTTACTTGTCTAATGAGTCAAACATACTGATGCATATAAACAAAAGAATCACGTTAGAGGGTTGCACATTTTAGTAGAGTTACTGTGGACTACACTCATTGGTGGGCACGAACTGCCGAACTGTTGTCGAGTCGACAAATGACGGTGCCGCGAGACGGGAGGATGAAGGCCGGGACGGGAGAGACTCTGTCCGGCCCCATATATCATCGGTTATCGCCGGGACGGTAAGAAGGCCGAGGCGGGAGGGGGGCCGAGGTCTGTTCAGTCACATTCACCAAAAACAGCAGATTATCTGTGAATCCCAGCTGTCTGATGAAAGTTTTTAAATAAGGAGACCGAGCATATTGTATATTTTAACAACCATGTAATATGCATTTGCGTGACGAAGGCATTACTAGCTAAATGTACAAAGGGCTGTATGACTGTAATGACACTCGAGAATGAGCGAGTGAACCGCTGTAGAGGCGGCGCCACGCTCGGTGCGTCATCGACAGTTATATAGTGTTAGGGGAGGGGCTATGCTCGGGGGACGATGTGCGTCATTAGACCCCCGTTTTAGCTCCGCCCAAAAAATCCTGAGCAGAGACTTGGTGAAAAACTGTTTAACGCTCTAACTTCACAATTAAGCATTACACAATTCACAGACTTTGTAATGTGTTTCAGCAATACATTTGTAACATTTATAAAGTGTTTAGAAAGAATTCTCAGAATTGACTTTTACAGGGACTTTAAGTACCATTGCTAATGATTTGCATTTAATAGCAAATGATATAGATCATGCACCTAGCGACTTCCTTCTGTTTCGTTTAGAATGTGTAGTCAACGATTTAGTTCAGCTCAGTGTTGATATGGATGTAATATGTAATGCTAAATAAGGTTTGCTAGTACATTATTTCAGCAACATGACAAGCCAGTGAATTAGTAGGTTTCAATAGTTGCTTTGCACAGTGCGTGACATTTTATCTGTATGTTATGCGGCTAGAGTTTTGACACCGAGTCAATGGGCTCCGACAAGGAATTCACACCCACAGCGATTTCGAGGAGTCAACGGGCGGGGAGAAGAGGAAGCCATGGTGTGCGCGGAGCATCAGGCAGGGGACGGGGAGGCCTGTTTTGAAATTATCTTAGTTGTGTAGTTCTTAAAAAATGAAACAAATCAAGCAGGGATACTTACTTGTCAAGCAGAAATGTGGCTGATTCTGCATCGGTTTTTAATCCTTTCAGGACACGTAGCTCCCTCCACCTCGGAAAAGCTGCTCCGATATTTACCCTCGTTTTATTTCGGGCTCTATCTAATTCTTTCTTTTTGGCTTTTTTATCATCGTTATCTGTCTTTTTCCGTTTACCCGTCTTTATTTTATGAGCAGGTGCCACTCGAGGAATTGGCAGTTTGGATTGTTTTTCCACCATGAGCAAAGCTGCAGCACACCGTTAATCTTGAATTTGACGCCTGTACGCGCTCTGCATGAGAGGAGTGTGATCAGCGCGCACGCAAGCTTGATTGACACTGCTAAGACACTCCTCCTGGCTCTGATTGGTTGTTTCTTACCGGGAGCGGTGTATTTCTGCAAATGGCAATAGGACCACTGGGAGGAGCCAGAGGATCTTGATTTTTTTCACAGATTATCTGTCTCATATTCTACTGTCAGGACATAATGACAGATTTAACAAATATGTAAAAAATACATTTTTACAAAAGTTACCTACTGCAGCTTTAAACTAAGAACTAAGTTTGGTTTAAAGATGAAAAACGTACCAAGCACAATGTTCTCTCACCGTTCCTGATTTCTAACACGCACTCACTGCATTCAGCGTGGTCTTGCAGTTACCAGCGCAGCAAAATTAATGACATCACTGTGAGATCTAGTGGGAAGCATTCAAATTCAGAGCAGAATTCTTTGCTTTAGACCACAGATATCAGATTAAATAGCGCTGACGTGGAAACCAGGAGAAAACACTGTGCCACGAACAAGTTAAGGCCCACCAGTCCACAAATCACAATAGATTTAATGTAGTAACGCTTACTCATACTATGGTATTGTGGCAGAAATACTCAAATGCTTTTACATTATTAATTTCAGTGTTCATCCCGTTTCTGTTCCTCTTTGTTTCTTTTTTCCTGGTTAATTTTTTTTATCTCAACAGGAACTGTTTGCAGAAATAGATTTGAAATTAGAAGTTTGTGAAAATTTAAGTGAACTTTCTGTATTGAACTCTATTTACAGCATCTGTGGCATGATATTGATCACAGAGGATGATTTGACTCGTCCGTCAGTTGAAGTTATGTGGTTGTGAAGTTTTCTAAATTATACTTGAGACTACTGTTCTATGTGGATACATTTCTGGTAATACATTACAGATGTAATTCCTTAGGGTGGATTTTTCTCTATATTAATAGAAAAACTTTTCTAGTGTCCTTGCACGTCATGCGACAATTAAAAGGTTGATCAGCTTCACTTTGCACAGGTAGTAAATAGGCATGTGACGGTATAAAATTTTCATGTTTCAAGCTTTTATCACGGTATACGGTATTATCACGATATTGAAATAAGTTGCAAAAAAAGTGTTGTCATAGTATAACAGGTTTAAGAACTCTTTTTGTAATAACAAAAATAACTGAATGTTTAAATACAATACACAAAAAATATAAAGTCAAATTTTCAAACAGATTAAAGTGCAAAAGAATTAGGCTATAAAGAACAACAGGAAACACTTTACAATAAGGTTTCTTAATTTATTGCATTAAATAAGATTGAGCAACAGCTACATTTGTTACAGAAAGTATTATTTTTTTGTTAATGTTAGTTAAGAAACACAACTGATCATTGCCAGTTTTATCTCAGGTCCATTAAATTTTAAAGTTCTTTTGATTTTAGTAATGTTATTAAACAGTAACTAAGAAATTAACATCAACTAAGAATAATTAATGCTTTATAAGTATTTTTCATTGTCAGTTTGGTAATAATGAATTAACATGTTAACTAATGAAGCCGTTTGTCTTTAAGTTTTACTGAACAATAACAAATAATCAGAACGTTTCTAATCATTAGGGCATGTTGTAGTCCAGATTAAAATATATGTTTGAGGCATTTAAAAACTTCCCCAACATAGTTGCTTTGTTTATGGCGTTTCCAGGGTAACCGTTTCACTCTGCTGTTCCATCAGCGCCCTCTGCTGTCAGAGAGTGAACGTGCACTTTCATTCAGCGCGTCTCCTTCACTTGTTCCGCCATGTGCTTCTCATGCACATTGAGCTTGTTTACATCTGAGCGCGTGTTCTTTTGACGCAGAATACAGCGGTGTTGTGCATTTTATACGGTTGATGGGGAAAGTATTCGTAGGCTATATGCATTATAAAAATTTTAATAATTGGTAATAAATTATTATTTACGGTATTTTGAAATGCCCACGATAACAATACCGTGCATATTCATTATCGTGATATATTGCATTACCGAATATCGGCACAAGTCTAGTAGTAAGCAATTTATAGCACTAGTACTAAAGTGTCCATTTAAATTCTATATTCAAGTGCATTGGTTTGCTTCATACATATTGTAAGTATATTACTGTAACCACAGTGTTTGTTTGACTGAAGAATACAGTGTCTTTTTTTATGTGGTAATTGACATCATGTCACAGATGTCACTCTTCTTAAAGCTGAACTTGTTTTGAACCTGCAACATTTATAAAATAACATTCTCTCATTTGCTTGCTTTGACAGGGCAAAGACGGCTGTGGGAGGTCGTGAAGAGGAGAAAAACCATGTGCAAACGCAAGTCTTGGATGAGCAAGGTATGTCATCAACCTTCCTCACACGTACTGACAGATTAATGAGACTTCCAGTCCAAGGTCAGGTCCCACACACAAACACACATCTATACACACACAGATGCAGAGATCCAAGAGCTTCACTTCAGTCATTGGTCATTCAGCTCACATTTTCCCCCAAGCGCTTTAAAGTCTCTCACTTGCCAAATTTCTTATTAAACCTGAAAGGAATAAACATTTAAAGCACTTGATGTAGATGATTTCAGCAGCCTTGTATCTTTTGCTCAACATAGCCTACGTGATCACTTTTGTCAAGCCGAGGTCAGTCATAATGCTTCTTTGAAGATAACTCACTGTTCATGGAGCCAAGAAGTCCAGGAATTGAGTCCACTCTGTCCTGTTAACAAAAGGGGGGGGTCACTGGTCACTGAGTGCAGGAAGCGTCCATTCAGGCCTGCTGCTCACTCACTAAAGCACTAACCAGGTTAATGGTCCATCAAATGCTGCAGGAAGAACCTCAAATTGGCCTCAGTCACAAGCAATAAATCGGCACAATGTGGGCTATTCTCTGGGGTTTGTGTGTGCGCGTGTTTGACGATAGATTCAGAATTCAGAGGAAATTAAGTTAGTTGTTGATTCTGTTGGCCAGACTAAAATTTATGCAGCATAGTTTACAGCATTCTGCCATAGTAAATTTATGGTGAATATTGGATGATGCTTTTTTTTTTTTTTTTTTTTTTTTTTTACAATATTTTGTTGATAATATAAAGTGAACAAATATCATAAATATTTAACTAATAGTGACAGATAATCACTTCTTTGTTTTATTAATTAAATGTTCTTGAGACCCCTTACATGTCCTTGTACTTGCATTTCACTTTTTGTTTTAACCATTTTAAATCGACTTGGCAGTAGGCTTGCTGCGGTAGTATGTATGTGTTTACCAGTGTTGCACAGTGTTCTGCCGTACACTGATTACATTACGTGCCAACCACGACACCGCCCCCACGGTCATTTTACATTTTTTATAGCAAAAAAATGTGGTTTTGTCACAGGTTTATTTGCTGGTGTGAAAATTTCCTTACCATGACATCCCTACTTGGCAGCATTTGTCAAAATTATTATTCCTGTGATTTCAAAGTTAAGCAATTTGAGTGTGTGTGTATGTGTGTGTATATATATATATATATATATATATATATATATATATATATATATATATATATATATATATATATATATATATATATATATATATATGTGTGTGTATATATATATATATATATATATATATATATATATATATATATATATATATATATATATAATATGTGTGTGTGTGTATATATTAATGTACACACAACACCCCATATTGACAGAAAAATTTGATTTGATTTGTTGACACAGATTTGTTGACATTTTTGCTGTGACACTCATATATTTAACCCTCAGGGGTCTGAGGCTGATTTGGGGCCTGGAGAAGTTTTGACATGCCCTGACATTTGTGCTTTTTTCAGTTGTTCATAAACATATTAATGACAAAAGTGTCATTACACTTTATTCAGCACAAACTAGGCTACAATAATATGTAAGGAACATGTATGTACATGTTTGTATTTTTGAAGGAATAACGTTTATGTGTGGTTATTGAAAAAACAAAAAACATACGTCAATGAAATAAAGCCAAAAAATATATATTAAATCTGTGTTCACAAGACTTCTGGGTATTGGAGGTTGTAGACTAGAGTTTTTGCT
This sequence comes from Megalobrama amblycephala, assembly GCF_018812025.1. NCBI lineage: Eukaryota > Metazoa > Chordata > Actinopteri > Cypriniformes > Xenocyprididae > Megalobrama > Megalobrama amblycephala. The sequence goes on along the minus strand of NC_063060.1, from coordinate 19,797,352 downwards.
TCAAAATTATGTAAAAAATTATCATTCCTACTCCTTCATATAAAACAATAGAGAGATTTAAATTTTCTAAAACATCTTTGGTCAAGAAACACAGTATGCGTGGAGGTGTGAATAATCATGAATAATGGGTGATTCTCACCTGAGAAGACAAAAGAATCAGATAAAGAGCTCTAATGACCTGCACAAATAATGAGCTCTTTCAGACAGGTAAGCTGTGAAAAAACCTCATTATGATAAGCTCATTATGATGAGCTTGATCATGTCTCAAGCTCATCATAATGTAAATCAAACATACAGAAAAAACAGCAATACTGTGAAATATTATTACAATTTAAAATAATGGTATTCTATTATTAAAATATAATGCATTTCTATGATACAAAGTGTCTGAACAGTTATGTTACCTCTATGGCATTTCATATAGGCTTTTAGCTTAAAAGCATGCACATTTGGAGAAATATTGATGGATTCTCATTTTTATGTCAATTTTCTATACAGAGGAGTAATATTTATTCAATATTTATTGCTATCACTATGAACGCTGGATACTGTTTACAATTCATACTTGCAGCTGGAGGGCGCTCTGTACACTTTTAGTCCACAAATGCCAATGCTAAAGAAGAATAGGCAATCCAGGAAATAACTGAACTAACAGAGGCCAGAGATCGCTAACTATGGCTATTCAAAACACTTTTCAAGACAATAAATACACGATTGAGACGATGTATGCATGTATTGACTCAGAATTTGCGTCTGAATAGCGCTGGCTCCGTGGGAGTTGTGAGCTCCGTAATGAGCTGAATCAAGGACTTCTGACATGGCTCTCTTTTTATACACATTACATAAACACAGAAGGATTGTTTTCGTTTTGACTTACACAATTTAAAACCTGACATTTCAACGTCTCTTTAGACACAAGTATAATTTTTTTGTGATTAGTATTCACTAAGTTACAGTTCATTTTCTGAGAACTATCAGATTGAAGTTCGTTCAGAGGGAGACGAGAGATCACACATCATGTTTGTTTTCTTTATTTTACAAAAAGCACAACATTTTGTTTTTACTCTGAGTGTACACAAATAAAAGAAAATATTCCACAGATTAAAATGGTGTATAACTCTTAATTGTATGTGCAACACTGACAGAGTATTTTGAGTCTCTTTCACACTGGTTAGAAAAAAAACGCGGTGATCACGCCGGTGTGACCGCCGACCCCAGAGTGTTAACTCAGGTGCTGTCCATTTCTTCTGATCTTCCTTGAGATGGTTCTACACCTTCATTTGAGTGCAGCTGTGTTTGATTATACTGATTGAACTTGATTAGGAAAGCCACACACCTGTCTATATAAGACCTTACAGCTCACAGTGCATGTCAGAGCAAATGAGAATCATGAGGTCAAAGGAACTGCCTGAAGAGCTCAGAGACAGAATTGTGGCAAGGCACAGATCTGGCCAAGGTAACAAAAAAATTTCTGCTGCACTTAAGGTTCCTAAGAGCACAGTGGCCTCCATAATCCTTAAATGGAAGACGTTTGGGATGACCAGAACCCTTCCTAGAGCTGGCCATCCAGCCAAACTGAGCTGTCGGGGGAGAAGAGCCCTGAGAGAGGTAAAGAAGAACCCAAAGATCACTGTGGCTGAGCTCCAGAGATGCAGTCGGGGGATGGGAGAAAGTTGTAGAAAGTCAACCATCACTGCAGCCCTCCACCAGTCGAGGCTTTATGGCAGAGTGGCCCGACGGAAGCCTCTCCTCAGTGCAAGACACATGAAAGCCCACATGGAGTTTGCTAAAAAAACACCTGAAGGACTCCAAGATGAGAAATAAGATTCTCTGGTCTGATGAGACCAAGATAAAACTTTTTGGCCTTAATTCTAAGTGGAAAACCAGGCACTGCTCATCACCTGTCCAATACAGTCCCAACAGTGAAGCATGGTGGTGGCAGCATCTTGCTGTGGGGGTGTTTTTCAGCTGCAGGGACAGGACAACTGGTTGCAATCGAGGGAAAGATGAATGCGGCAAAACCCTTCTCCAGAGTGCTCAGGGCTGAAGGTTTACCTTCCAACAAGACAATGACCCTAAGCACACAGCTAAAATAACGAAGGAGTGGCTTCACAACAACTCCGTGACTGTTCTTGAATGGCCCAGCCAGAGCCCTGACTTAAACCCAATTGAGCATCTCTGGAGAGACCTAGAAATGGCTGTCCACCAACGTTTACCATCCAACCTGACAGAACTGGAGAGGATCTGCAAGGAGGAATGGCAGAGGATCCCCAAATCCAGGTGTGAAAAACTTGTTGCATCTTTCCCAAAAAGACTCATGGCTGTATTAGATCAAAAGGGTGCTTCTACTAAATACTGAGCAAAGGGTCTGAATACTTAGGACCATGTGATATTTAAGTTTTACTTTTTTAATAATATATATATATATATATATATATAGAGAGAGAGAGAGAGAGAGAGAGAGAGAGAGAGAGAGAGAGAGATAGAGAGAGAGAGAGATTTAAATGTTGGTTTGCTGTGAAAAAATAAGCTAGGAACTATATCAAACTGTGCAAAAGAAGCGGTTTGTTATGCACAAAATATTTTTATAATGCACCATAAACTGACCAGAATAAATGTATTCTTTTCATTGAGCTGTTTTTGTATGGCCGTTTATAGCATCACCTCTGTGTGAGACTTGTTTTCATAGGGCTAGATGTCTGGTTATTGCTGACCAAAGATCTCACTGGAGCCAGAGTCAGTTTTAACCTGAGTAAACAGCAACAGCAGTTAATGCATTTGTAGTTATAACACACATTTATTCTTTTCTGTTTATTTATATTGGTCCACCCTGCTCTGCTTCGTTTAATGTCACTACAATGTTTCTGTCTTTGTATTTGTCTTATGTGTTAAGTGTGTGTTTGTGCTTCACTGGTATCCCATTTGTAACAGTGTACAAAGGGCCAAGAATGGAATTAGAGAGGCCACAGAATGAATCTGTTTCTTCCTGCTCTGTTTGACTTGCCACATCATTAATCTCTTATTCCCAAATACATTTAAGGATGATAGACTGTGTGTGCTCATTTACAGTCTTTTTGAGAGGAAGTGTGTATGTGGGAGTGATATACACGCAGAGTCAGACGAGTGATTGCTTGTCTAAATCATCAGCGTGCAGGGCAAATTCCTCTGTCTGTGGGATGAGAGGACATCTTGACCTTTGGCACCAGAAATTGCACACTTGTGTTAACTGAAGCGCACACACACAGATATTCTCTAGTCCTTTACACTGTCAGGAAAAAAAGTGAAACATTTTTACTTTTAGGGGTACAACAACTTCTCACTGGGGAAGTACCCTTAAGGGACAACTTTGTACCTTATGTAACCCTAAAAAGTGCATATTAGTACCTTAGAGTAGTAATGTGTACCCATAAGGTACTACTGTGTCCCTTTGACTGCATTGCCCCAGTGAAAAGCTGTGTTATCCATAAAGGTACAATTTTGCACGTCTGAGTATCTGAGTGTATGTTATAACTTTTACTACCTCTGTAAAATTGCACAAAAAGTAGCACATGCACACAGGTTAATATATACATTCAATATGTGAATGTTTACTTAACCTCCACTCAGCTCTTTCATACATATCAAATAATGAAACACATACACACAAACTGGAGGCTTTAGTTGCAGCATTGGCCTGGGTCTACAGGAAGTGGCCTGAGAGGATGAGAGCTTTCTAAAATTACACCTGTTTGTTTCCGTTTCTGGCACCAAGAGCAGACTGAGTAATCTGCCTCCCCACTCCACTGTTAGTGTGTGCGGGCATGCTTTTAGTTGACACTTATCCTCAGTAAGTGTTCTTGCATTTCAAATGTTCATGTAAATATGTATGGACATAGCAGGGGTTATAAACCTTTTTTCACCAAAGTGTACCCCCCCCCCCATTTTTCATTAATGCGTTTTTTTTAAAGAGCCAATGCCAAAACGTATATTTTACTATTATTATTAATTTTCTAAAAACATGTTTTTCCAATAATATTTCAATAACAATATCTTAATTTAGATTCATAAACAACTATAAAAATGCAACAATAAATAATGTATCATTATGGAATTAATTGTGCAGGGCTTTTCGAGTTTCCACCTGAGCTGCATAAAATCTCTCTCTCTCTCTCTCTCTCTCTCTCTCTCTCTCTCTCAATTCAATTTTCAATTCAATTCAATTCGGCTTTATTGGCATGACTGTGTTATGATACAATGTTGCCAAAGCAATAAACATGTAATAGGTTATACAGGTATAGACTGATAATTAAATAAAATAAAAGGAAGAAGAGAAAAAAGAAATATATATACATGCATGGCTATATTGTATATGTTATCATATAATTTAACAAGTGGTTAAAAAAACAAAAAACAAAAAAAAAACATGGTAAATAAATACAGAGAGCAGTAATGAGATTGAAAAGAAAAAGAAAGAAAAAAAATGAAAGGAGAGGGTTTATTCTTTGTCCCTCATAATATGACAGGAGGACACATACTCTGCTGCCAGGTGGACACACTTCTCTTTCTCTCCTAAAATATAACAAAGTTTCTCAATGTGGCTTGCTTGTTGGAATTCAGGTAGAATTTGACCAATTTGGGTGAAATATGTTTCTCTAATATTATTATATTTGCTGCACTGTGTAAGGAAATGTAGTTCATCTTCCACGACTCCATCGGAGCAGTTTGAACAGAGTCTGAGCTCTTTGGCTCTCCAGCTCTGTTTGTGTCGGCCCGTCTCTATATACAGGCTGTGGTCGCTCAGACGATACTTCGCCAGGAGCTTTCTCTGACGATATTCTTTAATTTTTATTAAGTAAGGTGCCAATTGATACTCTGTCTTTATTTTGTGAAAGTATTTTAATTTGTTTATTTGTGCTGCTTTGATCTGCCAATCATGGGTGTATTTTTCCTGGGTTCTTTGACCTATTTCTTTAATTTTTGAGAGTTTGAATTGAATTTTTGAATTTAGTTGGTGTGTTTCTACTAAATAGTGCAAGGGGTCATTCTCTGGGTGTCCTGCCCTGTATGAAAGAGCACAGTGATGGTAGGCATCTGCCTGTGAGTCTGACAGATGAAACCAGAACTTCGCTGCTCTCTTCTGGATTTCAGATAAGAGAGGGAATCTGCCCAGTTCTGCCCTGCAACCCAGACTAGGGGCATTTCTGTGGAGACCCAGGATATTTTTGCAGAATTCGAGGTGGAAAATTTCAATAGGATTTTTGTCCCACGATTCATAGTTTAATTTAAATTTGGGGCCCCAGATTTCACAGCCGTACAAAAGAATGGGCTTGATGATGGCATCAAAAATTTTCATCCACAGTTTTATGGGTGGGTTGAATTTGAACAATGATTTTCTTATATTGTAATAAGCCCTGCGTGCCTTATCGGTCAGATCTTTCATTGCCATTTCAAATTGTCCAGAAGCTGAGATTGTGAGACCCAAATAATTATAATATGTGACATGATTGAGAAGTGTTCCCCCGATTGTAAAATTATATTTTTTGTCAGTAAGGCGAGGTTTTTTTTGGAAGATCATGATTTTGGATTTGTCCATGTTAATTGGTAAGGCCCAGTCGCTACTGTACTTCTCTAGAATTGAGAGGCTTTCATGCAGTCCTTCTTCATGAGGTGACAGCAGCAGAAGGTCGTCGGCGTACAGGAGGCATTTGATTTCTCTGCCCTCGAGGGTCAGACCAAGACAGGAGGACTTCTCAAGTGCTGATGCCAACTCATTGATATATATATTAAAGAGAGTCGGGCTGAGGCTGCAGCCTTGACGGACCCCTTTATTTTGACTGAAATAATCAGTTCGTTTGTCATTGATCTTGACACAGCATTTGTTCCCGTTGTAAATGTCCTTTATGATATCATATGTCCTTCCTCCTATTCCACTTTGGATAAGTTTTAGAAAAAGCCCATCATGCCATACAGAATCAAAGGCTTTTTTAAAAAGCCTTTTTTAAACTCTCTCTCTCTCTCTCTATCTCTCTCTCTCTCTCTCTCTCTCTCTCTCTCTCTCTCTCTCTCTCTCTCTCTCTCTCTCTCTCTTTTCTGTGTGTGCGTGTGCATTTTTATGACACATCCGGACACAAATTTGTATTATGACATGGGTATTACAAGGAGAGGGTGACTTATGAAGACATTACCCCATGTCCCCAATTTTCAAAAGGCTTAGAAATCATACAGAATGAGTTTTGTGAGAAAGTAAAAATGTCCACAGTTTTCTGTGATGGGTAGGTTTAGGTGTAGGGTTGGTGTAGGCCGATAGAAAATACGGTTTGTATAGTTTAAAAACCATTATGCCTATGGAATGTCCCCAAAATTCACAAAAACAAACGTGTGTGTGTGTGTGTGTGTGTGTGTGTGTGTGTGTGTGTGTGTGTGTGTGTGTGTGTGTGTGTGTGTGTGCGCGCCTGTGTGCGGTGTGTGTATCAGTCCAGTTACTTTAAAATTTCAATGCTCCTCTGCATTCTTTCTTTTCACCATCTCCACAAACTGGCTGGCCAGCTGCTAGTATCTAAGCACCAGAGGTTGCCATGGCTATGTACACAAAGCAATAGAATATGGTTATGAGTCCTGTATTTGACTCCTTCACCCTCTGGGCGTATTTTTTTTTATTTATTTTTTTTTTTTTCCTTCATATAGCAGCAAAATCGACTTAAAATACTGGTCATACAGATAAAAGCAATACATGAATTCGAAACAAGGGTCTACTTTTATGTGCCCACTTACAATTAAAAAATAAAATAAAGAAAACAAACAGGGTGTGCTTTCTGCTGTCTTGGTCTCTATTAACCTTTTTTCTGGAGCATGTCACAAAAATGAAACAAAACTCAGCGAATACTTGCCACGCAGACATGGGAAAAAATAAATAAATAAATATATATATATATATATACACATATGCACAATTAAGTGTCTTCTAAATTATCTAATTCAAAATTAAAACAAATATCCTCTATGTAATCTGTATGAAAAGTTGTTCTTGTGTTAGCCCATTATCGTTAATGTGAACACGCCTATGGACCGCGTGCGTGCTATTCATACGGTTATGATCTGAGGCGAGCCATGCAAAACAGAGACAACGCCCACATCAACTCAATAAAATGCAGTTTCATCAGATTAATTTACTTCAAATCTTTTTGGGATGCGGTGAGGAATAATCCTGGAAGAATTACCTCAGAAGAAGAGCTCACCTGTGGTTTTGGTTTCATTTTGAGAAGCGACTTGATCCAGCCAAGGATATAATATTTAACAGGCAAGTTATTTATTCTTACATATATTAGTAAACATGCTCTATTTTTTTTTTTTTTTTACATAAACATGTATATATTGACTTTTCCCAATATATAGCTTTTCCCAAACTATATTGCTTTACTTAGAGATGAGTGAAATCGACTGAAATATGTTGAAAAATAAAATGTCTTTGTTATAAGCACCATATTAAACTATAGGATGAACATATATAATATAACATATGATATATAAAATGTTATAAAAGTAACATGAATGTTTAGACAAGATTTTATTAGCCTGTTTTAGATTATAAAGTGTTTTACTGTAAAATATTTCCTCCATCAATGAAGCATTTGTTTGCAAATATCTGCTCAAGATGCAGGTTTTGAATGTGCTAAATATATAATATAAAATATAATATACAAATTTTGTTCATTATGTACTGTGTAATAATACATGCATGCGTGTACAACATTACAAAAATTACGTATGTGATGTTCACTTATGTATTTGAACAATTTGTTTCCAGGTATGACTGTGTACTCAAAATTTGCCTTTGGCCATCATTTGTATTTATATTGTATTGTTAACTATATTCTAAATAAACTACAAACAAAAAATATTTCCTCACGTTCTTTCTGGTAGTTCCCTCAGTTCCCTCAGTCACATTCCTTACTGATGGACTCATTAGAGGAGGGGTCATTGTGTTACCAGGTGTGAATTACTTAATTATTCATGATCAAGTGTCTTACAAAATGTAAATTAATAAATTGTTTTATGTGAATGAGTGGGCAGGATGATTTTCACACTTTATCCATTAATATGTTTATAAGCAACTGGGCATGTCAAATTATCGAGGGCCCAAAAACACCCTCGGACCCCAGAGTGTTGTTATGGTTTCACACAATTTAGATATTTACAGGAGTGTCAACCGCATTCTGTCACCAAAATCACACCTGCAACCCCCTGCTCAGCTCCACTGTTCACTTAACGCTGGGTTCTTTGGGAAGCAAGGTTATCTTTCCCTCACAACCAAAAATACACATCTTTGGTGACATTGATTTTGTGGTCTAAAAACAAAGTGACAAATCTTTCTTGTGCAAGACCTGTGCAGCGATGCTTATGGAAGTCATCGGCACATTGATGGCCGTGCTCTGGTTAATGTGTGCGCACACTATTTCCGGAGAAGTGCCCATACAAGGAATTCCGCCCTTTATCATGTAATAAAGGGCCAAACTCAGAAAAAAAACTTTCCGAAACTTGTACAAACTCTGAAGGATGTATTTGTGTATTTGGCACAGAAATACTGTGTCATACGTCCAACTCATTTTTTTAAACTTTGACCATGTTTAGCAAGAGAATCCCCCAACCCAATATAAAAAGTACAGAGGTTTTGTGAGGGACAGATTTGGGGTTTAGGGGACAGAAAATATCATTGGTTCAGTTTAAAAACAATAGAAGTCATTGGAAAGTCCCAAACCATGATAGAAAGATGCGTTTGGATTTGTTACTCATTGAGGCATTTGTCAGTGTGTAATGTATCTTTGCTATGTGTACGGTTATGATGCGATAGTCTGGGCTTCAAGGCTCTGTCTGTATCCTCTACATTCACTCTGGTCCCAGTTCAGTTTTTCTATTTTCAGCCTGTCTGTCAAATCCAGGCTCTCACTCTCAAGGCTACAGACATTGTGTACCATCCTTTTCTATTTCTGTTTTCTCTTTTTTTGGAGTGTCAACTCTCCCTCTAATCTGATGTGTCTGTCTGTTTTTAATGGGTTAAGGTTAGGGTCATATCTTACTCCATCTTCCATTCCTGCCCATCCTCCTTGTCTCTTGAGTGTGCAGCCTCTGGCTTCCCTCAGCCCACACCCTGGTTCAGCTCTACCTACAGGCTCCTCATACAAAGTGCCTCTAGAGCTGATAAGCAGTTAGAAAGATTAGCTCTGTCTAGAATTGCCGTCTCTCTTGTTGTGATTTCTACTGCTGTCATTCATTTTGGGATGTTCCATGTTAGTGGTTATCATTACCGCAATGGAATAGAGACTAGCCAGGGAGTCCTCAAGTTTCTGGTAATCATTCTATGCAGTTCCAGCTGTGCACAATTAAAAGATGGTTTGCTCCCAAGTGTTGATAATGGCTTTTATTTGTCACCCCTAGACCTTGAATTTATTGTTGTTGTCCCTCAGGTGTTTAGTGGCAAGAGACCAGAAGGAGACTTTAATCCCCAACCAGCAAGTACTTTCCGAAAACCCTCCCCCACACCTCCACTGGTGGACGGCCAGCAGCAGACCCTCACCTGTCTCATCAGTGAGAAAGACCTTGCCCTCTTTGAGAAACTGGGCGACGGCTCCTTCGGCGTGGTCAAGCGTGGAGAGTGGTTCACGCCAAATGGAAAGGTGGTGAGTAGAAGAAGGGAGAAGGGATGAAAGCATTTAGAAAAACAGAAGGGGCCTTTATTGAAAACACCAGCTTTGCAGATCCAGAATTCAGGCACCAGCTCAGTCATGCACATTCTCTATTCTATTCTATTCTATTCTATTCTATTCTATTCTATTCTATTCTATTCTATTCTATTCTATTCTATTCTGCTTTATTGGCATGACAAAAACTATACATTTGTATTGCCAAAGCAATTGTAGCTGGGCTGCTTACAAATAGTGCATATATGTATTAACAGAAAAAAAAGAAAGAATAAGAATAATAATAATAATAATAATAATAATATATAAAAGTATTAAGCATGTAGTGCAAAATGAATTACTAATGTATGCAAGTATATAAACTATAAAAGAAAAAAAGATGAGTAATATAGTATAAGTAATAAAACAGAACAATATGGTTTAATACAATCTACATGTGCTGGAAACATCAGATCAGGGCAGATTGAGTGTTTTCTCTTCTATGGTTACAGGCAGACACATATTGAGAAGCAAACACACAGCAGTTCTTGCGTTCTCCTAACAGATATGGCAGTTACTTGTGGTTTGAAAGAGTTTTAAATGTTGGGTGGATCTGCTGTATTTTATTATAGAACACTGTCCCTATGTCCGTGTATTTGGAGCATTCTGTTAGGAAGTGCAGTTCTGTTTCCATCTGATTCAGATCACAGTGTGAACACAATCTCTGCTCTGGGGCAGCCATGTTTTTCTTTGTCTGCCCGTCTCTATCATCAGCTTGTGTCCGCTGAGTCTGTATCTGGTCAATGTGTATCTGGTCAAACATCAGGACTGAAGCTCTGGATCAGCTGAGGGAAGGGGTTGCTTTCTTTGCTTATCTCTTGGTATTGCAGGGCTTTATAATGATATGATTGGGGGTCACTAAGTTTCATATGTTTCCAGAATTTAATTGCCCTTTTTTGTATCTTTAAGATTAGAGGGTATTTGCCTAATTCTGCTCCGCATGCGTTATTTGTTGTATGCCAGTGCACGTGTAATATAGTTTTACAGAGTTCTGCATGCAGGATCTCAATTGGATGTTTTTCCCATTTGGTGAGATCTTGATTTGGATTTGTCAGTGGACTCCACACCTCACTGCCATCGTGTGCAATGGGCTCAATTACTGATTCTAATATTTTCATCCAAATTCTAATAGGGATTTCTATAGGACATTGCCATTTTATGGTGTAGAAGGCCCTGGGTGCTTTGTCTCTCATGATGAAGTGTGATGATGAAGTCTAATAGTCGAGCATTTATTATGCTACACATTAACTTTCCCAGGTTGCTGCTCACACAGATGCCTCTGTAGTTGTTAGGATCAAATTTATCTCCGTTTTTAAGGATTGGTGTTATCAAGCCTTGATTCCAGATGTCAGGGAAGTAGCTTACACTCACACTGAATAGTTTTAGAATGGCCAATTGGAATTTACTGCTTGTGTGTTTTATCATTTCTTTTAATATCCCATCAGGTCCAGATGCTTTTTTTGTGTTGGAGCTTTTTAATTTTTTCTTTAAGTTCTTTATCAGCTATTGGCAAATCTAATTGTGTCTTTAATGGTCAGCTCTATCGCTTAGTTACGTGCATCTTGTCAGCATTTAAACTACCCTGTCAAATGTCTTGTCACAGGGCAATTCCATGCAAAAGTCATCCTTACCATGAAAAAAAAAAAAAAAAAAAAGTTTTTACCAAAAGAGCAAAACCCTTTTTAAGTTATCCATTTAGGTCTGTAATATACTGTATTAATGTGCTCTAATACAAATTAAGACAATTGCCTTGTTTATCAACAACATATAAGGTAAGAAACAATGCTTAAATAAAATTTTCAATCAACAATGTTTCATGCTTTCAAAAAAGGGATCAAAGACCCCATTTTTAAACTTTATTTTAACAGTAAGTATTGTGCAGAAAGATGGATACTTGCCTGAGAAATACACTAATTTTGTCATAACAGCACTGCCTGATTAATTTATAAGGGTATTTATCCTTCAGTGTTCTGTCACGTCCGTAACGTTTTAAATATTAAGTTTGTCATATAACCAGTATAAATACAAATAACATGAAACTTTATATACAAAGCTAAATTATGTTTATGCTTATTAGGATCAACAAATCATCTCACTACTTTGTTCTGAACAACCATAATAAGCATTACGGATGTGACTGTTACGGGTGCTTCATATTAAATCACATGCATATGACTTTGCTTCTTTATATTGCTGTGATCTGTTTCAGGCTTACCATATATATCAGAACATATCCAGTAATTGCAGTAATCTTTGTGCTTTGTTAGTTTTAATCCAAAAAAACGTGTCAACTTTCAAATTCAGTCTATTTTATAACAAAATTCAAACAATAGATGTCGCTCTTTAATACGGCTCATGGCAGATTACTGCAGCATCTGTGTAAGTGGCGGATCAGCGGATCAAGCACACATGAACCGATCTTTTCTTCCTTTGGCAGTTACAGAACGAAATACGAACATCAGAAGGTAGGCCTGTTTGATACAGTACAACTTACAGAAAAGCACTGTCTCTCATAGGACACTTCCGTCGGGATGTCACGTTTTTACCTATTGGTTAAAACATTAATAGCCTATTGATCAGAATCCCACGATCAAGCTGACAAAATAAAAATAAGATTGCAATAATTTTGACTTGAAAGAAAGACTTTGCTTTAAACTGCACAAACTAGCTGAAAACCGTGCGATCATTTAGACACAGAACATAAAACTGACATGTTTGCGAGTGACAATAGTGTCGATCGGTTCACCTATGGGAGAAATCTGCAATTTTAAACTGATATATGATAAACTTTAATATTAATGTATTTCAGCAAGCAGTTCTGTTAGAAGGAAAAACATGATCTCTAAATTGATTCTTGAACAACGCACACGCTTGTCAACATGAGAAATAATCCATAACCACTTGCAATAGATCTAAAGGGTATAAAGTTGTATAAAGTTTAGTATAAAGTTGATTATTTTCTGCAGTCTTACCATTCTGGTATCCCAGATATCAACATGTGGTGGTTTAAAATCCCGCTTGAGGTCTCTATGGAAGTTTTAAATCAGTCTTAAGTTAAAGTCTTCTAGTTAAATTAATATTTTATGTTTTGTGGAGAGCCAACTTTCCTTCATTTGGCGGGCAGTATTACTTTTGGTTCGCGCAGTGTAATTCACAGAATTCCTAAAAAAAAAAAATGTTGACACCTAAAACTTGGTGACTTTTTTTGTCACATCCGTAACACATGTATATTTCCCTCATCTAAAATATAAAACGATTGTATAGACTGACATTTTTCTAATGTCTGGACTCCTTTAATAAGGGACTATGAATATGTAAACAAAGTTTAATATGTTGGTATTAAATGCATTCTCTGAGAACTTGTTTCAAGTTTTGCCTGCAAATGTCATGTCCATAACGCTGGAATTGCCCCACAGTTAAATTCCTCCACATTCAATGTAGAAATGTAGTAGCATGTTGATCTGCTAGTCGTGGGTCTTTCATGTGGAGAACCCTCCTCATGCGTTTTCAATTTGCATAATATACATTTAAAAGTTAACGACCAAACATATCAGTTCACAATGCTGTTGCAGATTAAATATAATGTGGATAACAAATAAATATTTTTTGTCTGGTTAGATACTGATAATTAATCACTCAAGCCCATTTATCTAAACCTCTCTACTTAACCGTCAGACTCGCATATCCATCATGTTTAAAGTTTAACACTGTCTTTGTAGGTCTAATCGAATCCTTGTCCAACGTGCAATATATTGTGGGCAGTATTAGCCATTAGAGTGTTCGCTCATACTATTTATGATGTATAGTATGCGAATTGGGATGCAGCATAAGTCACATTTTTGTCATGCTGCATAATGGTTAAACTGATAATAACTTAATAAGTATCAATAATAATAAATCAAAATTATTCTCATTCTCAAATAAAAACAAATTATAAGTTGTCGTTTGAGAATTTTTAATTTTTTTTTTAATTTTTTTTTTTTTTACATTTCATCAGAATTATGGCACTTTCACCTAAGTACAAATTGAGAATGTCAACTCATACATCAAAGATTAAGTAAAATGCTGGGTAGAAAATGTATTCAGAAAAGCTTTGGGGATTTAAACTCTTGACATTTGGAAACCGCAAACATGAACACTCGTGGAGGCTTGTAAAGCAGTATTTTGTCTTTTTTTCTGACAAAAATAAAGCTTTTTGTTTGTAAGTTTTTGTTTGTAATTACATTTTAGTCTCCTCTTTTTTCGTCAACAATATTGCATGTTGATATAGTCACAGTTATTGTTTAATGACCCTTGGTGTCATCTCGTCATTGTCTTCTCTTGGTCATGGGACAAAAGCTCGATGACTAACATTTTTTGGCAGTTTTCGTTAATGAAATTTACAACTAGGTTGTGATGTTGATACTTGAGTGAAATGTTTATCTATTTTGTTAAAATCTCCATCACAAGTGACACTATCACAAACTAATGACTGTAGCACATTTTTGGCAGGAACGTTGTTTGTTGCACTCAGAAACTGAGATCAACAAAGATTAGCTTTCAGACACTTGTGGTCCCACCTTTCCCTTCAAGTGTTCCAAGACTCCATGTGAACATCCTGTTTCAGGGCTGATCTCTGTGTCATTGTAGCAGCTGTGTTCTCTAGAGGAGGCTTGTGGGAGAGATGGGCCTCTAATGACCTGATGAGGGGTCAGATGTCGTGTGAACTGAGCCGGAGGCTGTAGTGATAGTGTGTGTTGCACACCAAAGGGTTCTTTCCACATGGGACTTGAGTGGGAACATCTTTCCTGTGGCCATCTGTGCTGATCAAACACTGCTCCTTTACACTATACACTGCGTTCCAAATTATTATGCAAGAGACAAATCAGTAAGATTTCTGTACAATAAACATTCAGATTTTAGTTTTTCTAAGAAAATGTTTGTTCGTTTATTTATCCATGTCTTTTTAGATAACTGGAATCAATCTCAGACAAAATAATTTGCCAGATCTATGGAAACCCTACTTAGAGGTTGTTCCACATTATTAAGCAAGTCACAGTTCTCATGCAATATGGGGAGGAAGAAAGATCTTATTGAAGATGAAAAGCATGAAATGGTGCAATGTTGTGCAAAAGGCATGAAAACAACTAATATTGTGTGAAACTGAATGGAGATTATCGAATTATCATAAGATTTGTGAGTGATTTAGAGCACAGCAGAACTCGGTCAGATAAAGGCTTATTGAGGAAAGTTCCTGTTAAAAAAATTAATTGCATTAAAAAGGCAGCTATAAAAAAGCCAGTGTTGAGCAGCAAACAGGTATTTGAAGCTGCTGGTGTCTCTGGAGTCTCAAGAAGCTCTCCATGCTGGCTGGCAGTTGTGTGTAAAGATGCATTTCAGCCACTCCAAACAAAACCTCACAAAGAGAAACATTTACAGTGGGTTTAGAAATACATGAAGACTCATTTTTAAATAGTTTTATTCACTGACTAATGCCGTACTACAATGCATGGTCTAAATGGATGGATTTCTGGATGGTTGGTGAATGGCCACCACATTCCAACAAGACTGCGACGTCAGCAAGGAGCTGGTGGGTGATGATTTGGGCTGGAATACTCGGAAGTGAAATGGAGGGTATTAAAATGACTTTTGCAAGATATGTGGAGTTCATAACTGGCCATTTTCAGCTATGGTATAAAAAGGAGGATAGTGCATAGTACAATGCACTATTGTACAATGCACTATGCTCTATCCCATGCTGCAAAAAACACCACAGCAATAAAACTGTTTGAAAATGTATTTCTAAACCCACTGTAAATGTTTCTCTTTGTTAGGTTTGGTTAGTGGTGTCTAAAATGCATCTTTACACACAACTGCCAGCCTGCATGGTGAGGTTCTCAAGACTCCAGAGACACCAGCAGCTTCAAATACCTGTTTGCTGCTCAACACTGGCTTTTTTTATAGCTGCCCTTTTAATACAATACATTTTTTTGACAGGAACTTTCCTCAATAAGCCTTTATCTGACCGAGTTCTGCTGTGCTCTAAATCACTCACAAATCATAAGTGTGTCATGTGTCATCATAAGCCACAGGGTTTAATTTGGATTTGTCTAAGCAAGTTTTATTTACTCTTATAAAAGAAGTTCCCATTGACCCACATTATATGGCTGATAGACGGCAACGGTTGGAGTTAAAAATTATCATTTGTGTTCTACTGAAGGTAAGCAGATAAACATCAATTTTTCATTTTTGGGTGAACTATCCCTTTAACATGAACTCGTGAAGCAATGCAGATGTGTTTAGTCATAATTTAGGCACTCTCAATAATGCCAGATGTTACATGATTTCTTTCCAAAAGATGGAACTTGCACCAGAGTTTAAGCAGGTACACAGGGAGTAATGTTCCTCTGTGATTGTTTTAACTTCATTGATTACCAGCAACATTGTAGACTCAGGTCTCAGAGGCGGTCATTAGCGTTTTTGTAGGATTATTATGTGTACAGGCTAGCAACATTCCAGCTGCTGTGAGCTCTCCCCAGCAAAGACAGATGTGTTGGCCCTCAAAGACACCTATGATGAAATTGTGTTCATTTTCATTCTGAGCTGTTCTTTCAACATGTCCCCCTCAGCTCAATGTAGCAGTGAAGTGTCTGAAGACAGACGTGCTCAACCAGCCAGATGCTCTGGACGACTTCATCTGTGAGGTCAATGCCATGCACTCTCTCGACCACCAGAACCTCATCCGTCTCTACGGAGTTGTCCTCACGCACCCCATGAAGATGGTGAGTGAGTGTGCATGTTCACATCTAAATCAAATTGGTGGCAAAGACAGGGTGCTAAAGTATCAAGGTCTTGAGAAGGGAGGGGTGGGCTAAAATAAGGCCTGACATTTGCATGCTCTCTCAGACTCATTATTTGCTGACACTGACTTCTGGATTTATTCCTGATTGGCAGTGTTCATTGTCTCGGTTGGCAGTATGCTTCTTGTCAGATCACTTTTCAGTCGTTATAAGCTATGAAATTAAACTTAATATTGCCCCCTCTTCTCCCCCTGCCTCTCTTCCCTGAATGACCCACTTAATCACCTTTCTTTCTCTAAGGTGACTGAGCTTGCACCTCTCGGTTCCATGCTGGATCGTTTGCGAAAGACCATGGGCCATTTCCTCATTTCCACCTTGTGTCAGTACACCATCCAGATATCCAATGGCATGGCTTACCTAGAGTCCAAACGCTTCATCCACAGAGACCTGGCCGCCAGAAACATCCTGCTGGCTTCCAGTGAGCAGATCAAAATCGGAGACTTTGGACTGATGAGGGCACTGCCTAAGAACGATGACCATTACGTCATGCAAGAGCATCGCAAAGTCCCTTTCGCCTGGTGAGAGAGAGGGTTGGAAAGCTGGATATATTTACAAAGAAAGAGTTTGTGTTTGCATGTGGTTTGATTCGATCAAGAGGGGATACGGAGAGCTTTAAATTATTTGGTTGATTTTGTTTATATGCAGTGACAGGCCAGAGCTCAGGATTCAGATTGAATTTAAATGAGATCATTGTTTGTGGCTCTTGTTTTGATTAAATGAACTGTGCATGATTCTTATTTCATTTATCCCCTTGGTGGGCTGTTCATTTACGGGCATTTTATTCTACTGACCTAATGTCTATACATTACATTTTTCACATAGGTGTGCCCCAGAGAGCCTGAAGACGCGCACATTTTCTCATGCCACAGACACATGGATGTTTGGTGTGACACTGTGGGAAATGTTTACCTACGGTCAGGAGCCCTGGCTGGGCCTAAATGGTAGTCAGGTACCCTCACCTCATACAATCTGTTCTTTGAATTAGTCATAAACACATGCCTAATAAATGACCAGCTTTTGTACAGATATGTATCAGTAACCCCAAATAGGGCTGCTCGATTATAATCGTAATCGTGAATATTTTGGTCAATATTGTAATCACTATTATTTAATCACATGAAAACCAAAACCTTATATGAGTAATTTGTTTACTGTAGTGATATAAATATCAAGTAAATATTTGCTAGAAATAAGGTTGCTATGACATTTAAATTTTAGATACCAGCAAAATTTCACAATTCTTGATACCAGTTTTGATACCACAGCAGAATACTAGGCCAGTTAATACAAGTAAATAAAAAACAAGTAAACAACAAAAACAAAAAAGCAAAGTATAAATAAAAGGACAGATACAATAGAAAGAAGATATAAATTAAATGTATTCAGCTACCATTCATTCATTTAGTCAAAAGTAGTGAGTGATTTTCTCATGTTCTTTTGGTCTTAGATCAACATTAAAGCCCAAAGTATGCTTTTTTTTTCTTTTTTTTTTTTACATGTACGCTATTTTTACACGTATGCATGCAGTAAAACGTGCAGCCTTTGAAAGTATACTCTATTTGATAGTGTGCGCAAACGCAGGCAGTGGACACATGCGCTATAGAAAGTTTCACCTTTGTCCAGTGTCTGTGCTATTTTTCCCATAAAACTTACGACCAATAAAAAAGTCTTTGTATTCTTTTAATCTAAAGTTGCAGCTATTTCATAATCCCTCACACAAGCGCTTGTCAGTGCGGGTATCTGTTCTCCGTCGGGCATCTGTAGTCTCCTGCGTTTTGTTGTTGTTCTTGTTCTGTCTCTTTAGTTTCGTTTTCTACTGTAAAACTTGGCCCGGGACAGTGTTGCCACCTTGTGGCAACTGATTAATGCAAAACAAATTCAATGAGAATGTGCGGCCTTGCGCATACATAGTATGCATTGTTACAAAAATTGGATGACCCGTGTACTATTCTGGTGGCAAAATTTGCGTCACGCACACTGTACCCTCACATACACGCAAAAAACGAAGTATATTTTGAGCTTAAGGACACAGGCGGCAGCAGGTTTATTAGGCTGCTGTCACATTAAGACCAAATGCATGGATCTAATATACTATCGCACATTCAATTTTTTTGCACAGCTGTTTGTTTTTTAACATTTGCTATGTTAAGTTTTAGCTTTTAAAGAGGAGAGAAAGTGCACCACTGGAAAGAACAGACAGAATGTGGCAGAATTTTTCATCTATCATCTATTTTTTTATTTATTAGTTTTATCCCTATTATTGTATTTTCATAATCATTGGAAGCCAAAATCAAAATGATACTCAATTTAGAGCCTGATATTGGATTTGCTTCTTAATAGTGATCCTGCTATTATTGCATTAATTTACTGGGTCAATCACAAAAAATGTTAAATGTGTGTTTTTGACAGATCCTCCACAAAATAGATAAGGAGGGTGAAAGGCTGCCTAAACCAGAGGATTGTCCTCAGGACATCTATAATGTCATGATGCAGTGTTGGGCTCAAAAACCAGATGACAGGCCCACCTTTATGGCTTTAAGGGAATTTCTAGTGGAAACCATGCCTACGGATATGAGGGCCCTGCAGGACTTTGATGAACCTGACAAGCTTCAAATCCAGATGAATGATGTCATTACCATCATAGAGGGCAGGTGAGCTCTTATACCATAGAATGTATAAAAATGGGATGAATTTAAGAGGCTGAAATATCTAGATTTTTAGTTGTTTTAGCTTATTTTAACGCTTTTGTCTAATTTTAAGTCATTTTAAAATAAGAGGCCCTATTGGAAGTTTGCTGTGAACCATTGGTCTACAACAAAGGATGGGAATTGTAATACATTTAAAGATTCTGGTTAAATAACTGATTCATAAGTGTGTTGATTTACTAATAAGAATCTGCTCATTTGAGTCACTCTTTCAGGAATCAGACTGTACTGGTCACATCAACAGCTGCTGGTTCTAATATTTAAAAATAAACTTGAAATAAATAATAACTGGTTCTCAGTTCCCAACCCTGTCTGCACCTCTTTAATGAAGCAGCCAAATATGAGAGCTGTTCCAGTTCTTTTCTTAAAAATGGTCTCTGTGTGTCATGCAGGGCAGAGAACTACTGGTGGAGAGGTCAGAACAAGCGTACCCTGAAGGTTGGTCAGTTTCCCAGGAACACCGTCACGTCAGTTGCAGGTCTCTCCGCCCATGACATAAGCCGTCCACTGAAGAACAGCTTCATTCACACAGGCCATGGAGACACTAATCCTCACCGCTGCTGGGGCTTTCCTGACAGGATCGATGAGTGAGTCTCTCAAATATTACCTCACATAGCACTTTTTCTCACTGTTGTGGTCTCTGAAATAAGAGTTAATTGGTGTTAGTTTTTTTTTTTTTTTTTTTCTTCTTCTTCCCCAATAGCTTAAAAAAATGCTGTTTTTCAATGTCTATATTTAAAGAGTAGTAGAGCTGGGACAATAAATTGATTCATCTTGATTCGTGGATCAATTGAGATTTTCCGAATGCATCTCGATTCTCTCTTGAATTGATTCTGAGCTAGGTTTTTAACAGCAGATTGCGCTCTAGGCTAGTTTTTAATGGCACACTCAAATGCTCCCGAAGAAAAGAGCGTCCATGCGTGCGTTCGGCTATGTGCTTGCACCTCAGAATGCTTTTATAACGCGAGATTAATGTAAACAGCCCACTGCAAACATCCTTTTAATTCACTTCAACCTTTTGAATGATTATTTTGTGGAAGGCTCAAGTGGTGTGTGTGTAAGGATTTGGAAGCAAGCAGACAGCTGTTTCTAAAGCACACAGCGCCATCTGCTGTTAAAAACCAAGCTCAAAATCGATTCGAGAGAGAAACGCAATACATTCGGAAAATCTCAGAATCGATACAGAATCGTTTCTCAATTCGCGATTCAGTGATTTATTGTCCCAGCCCTAAAGAGTAGCCTTTATTCTTATCCAAGGATGTATATACATTTTGGAGAGCTCATGTATTAAGTGGCTACACAGATACAGTATGGTTATCAGCTTAACATCGGTTGATGAATTGTCCAGACCTATCTATTGGTCTATCTCTAGTTTAAATGTTGGTCTATATCACAGTGACAGTGTTTATTTGTGTAACCTCACAAAACATGTTGATGTTCTGCTAACCTCTCACAGAATCATGGTTCTCTTTTAATTACTGTAGCTGTTCACATAGCCACATCGCATTTGAATGAATGCTACATTAATATAGATCAGTTAGGGTCCTTAAGATGAATGAGGAAATAATACAAATTTTTAGTGAGTGTGAATGTAAACTTGCAAGTTGCAAAGATGAAACCTTGCAGGTCACACACTGGATAACAGATGCCTCTGTCATGGCCAATAAGTAAAGTGACACATTCACTCAGATGGAGCCACGGCCCAAGTCTTTGCACATGATGACAGCATATAAGCACAAGGTGGCAGTAGAACACAGTACACTGTCTCTACCATAAACTTGGTTGTATCAACTGATATCACAGCTGTAAATACCACCATAAAACATCCATTGAAATATAAGTGTGGTTGTTAAAATCTGAAATGTCTTTTTACAACTTTGGTTATACAGGGTCATTAAATCTTCTATGGGCAGGGTTCCAGAGCCTGCTTTTCTTGTGAACTTAGATTTAAGAAATGGTCTCGTATATACACTGATGGGCTGCTAAGTGCTTCTGCCATTCTCTTGCTTTTGCAGTCTTTATCTCGGGAATCCCATGGATCCTCCAGATGTGCTAGGGCTGGATTTCAACTCTGCCAGACCAACTCAACTCCCTGGACGTGCTAAGAGTAAGCAAATGACTTTCAATTAGAAAAGTTGAAATATTAATAAACAGGTTTCTCACAGTCATATAAAACATGGAAATGTCAGACATTTTAAAAATTTTCCAGGCCTAAATTGAACATTAGTAACATCTTAAATCATAAAAAATTAATAATCTATAAATAATGAAGTGATGCATTAAATTGATCAAAAGTGACAGTAAAGATTTTTGCATAAAAAAATTATTTTGAACTTTGTTCATCAGAGTCTTATAAAAAAAATAAAATAAAATAAAAATGCCTTGCTCAAGGGCACCTCAGTGTTTCCTGCTGGTATTGAGAATCGAACCCTCAACCTTTGGGTTACTAGTCTGACTCTCTATACATTAGGCCATGACTAAATACAAAAAAAGTATTGTTTCCCACAAAATATTAGGTAGCACAACTTTTTTCAACACTGATAATGTGACACTGAAGACTGGAGTAGTGACTGCTGAAAATTCAGCCTTGCTGACACCAAAAGACTGAATGAGCCAGAAAGAATGACTGCAGTGCTTCCCACACATAGACTTTACTTGGGCGGGCCGCCCACGTATAATAACGACCGCCCAAGTATATTTGGAGACACATTTTTGCTTTTATTATTTTTATCCTCTTATACTTTTATATCCGCGCAAGATAATGAAACCATCCGCGATCGATAGACTAGTCGTTTCATACCTGCTCGTTACGTGTGCGTCAGAACTGTTTACTCCCGCTGACATTCCCACAGACGCTGCATTTTGCAAAGTCACAAGGCGGCGCTGTTGCGCGTTCTACAAGCTCGCGCAACAGCGCTTCAGTCTGCTTCAAAGTGATTCTCAATCAATGAAAAGCGCAGATTTATGCCAAACGATTGCTAATGAACTCAAGTTAATGAATTATTACAAAGTCTACTTTATGGCCTTTATATAAAATGTTTTAGACGATTGTAAGAATCTGAAAGATCAGCCTGCAATAGTACAGACATTTCAAAATAAGAGTACCTGTGTATTTCAGGCTTGTTTATAATTAAAAGTCACACGCTAAGTTTTTTCTTTTTCTTTTGGGCATTAATAGGTATTTTGGTTACACAATAAATTGTATTTAATTTGATTTCCATTTAATTCATTGTAAATTATTCTAGTCTCTCCCACAGGAAGAAAAGACTAAGAAAATTATTTGACACACATTATTCATTTTATAAATTTTACTAGTAAAATCTGTGTCCCATTCACTGAGAGAGACACTATATGACAGCAAGGAGAACATAGGAAAAGGTGAACCATTTAAATGCTGTAATTTTGCATAATTTACAATGCATAATAATGCATAATATTAGTATGTAATTTTTGTAATATGCTATGTAATTAAAATTTAATTTCAATAAATAAAAATACTGTTAAAAATCACACATTATTTGTTTGTCACATGTAGAAAACCATTTTTGTGCCGTGGGTAATAGGAGGATTTTTCGCCCGGCTACCACCGCAAGTATATTTCAAACCTGTGGGAAGCACTGGACTGATAGTCCTATGTGTGGAGGACCAAATTACTCAAAATGAAATGATGAATTCAATAAAACAAAAATTAAATGTACCAGTTGTAGGGAAAACACCCTAGGAAGTAAAATTAGCTCAAATTAAATAATTTATTAGGGAATTATAAAGAGTTGTAAGTTTACGAGTCGTCCAGCGTTCATTTGCTCGAGCCGTAATAAGCTCTTCTAGCGGATATAAATATCCAACAGTCGTGAAAACACTGATTAAAGCACGGTAAGATCTCAGTTTAAGACATTAAATTACAGAAGCACATAATACAAGACACTTTCTTTTAAAAATCTACAAGAGATTTTATTTATTCTAACACAAACTAATCTAACACAAACACACGCACACACACACATACATTCATACGCGTTGCAGTAAGAAGGAAATGAGAGAGAAAGAGTTTTGAGAGAGAGAGTGGGATATGATTAACAGAATTCCTATCAATGCATTTCAAAGACCCGAACAAACCATGAATCATTAATTTAAATGCACCAGTTCAGTTTTCATCTGGAGGTACTTGCTTGCGTTGACTTTAAATGTGAATTTCCCTCGTCGTGCAGAGAAGGGTTTCCCCAAGTCGATGATTTATCCAGGGTCAGGTCCGTGTGGAACAATGAAAGGAAGTCTCTTTGTCGCTGGAGTTGAAGCGGCAAAAGTCGTTGGTTGAACTTTGCGGCGAAACTTAGGACACAAGACTTTCAGCGGTAAAGAAAAATTAAGTAAAAGAAAAGAAAAGTGAGTGAAGGTTGGATGGCTTGAATGAGCGGCTTGTCTGTTCTTCTTGTTACTCCATTGTTCTTGGTACTTGTCTTGACTTCTTTTTTTTAGAACTAACCAACTGGTTCACTAACTTGCAATATAACAATTTAAACTTAGTTGTTTGTCACACCTCTGAGGAGTTTTGGCCAATCAGATATTGTCCTGTTTCAAAAGGGCTTTTCTCTGCCCCCAATAAAACATAGGTGTTACATCCTGTTTCTGCTTCAGCAGAGAATGCCATTTTAACATAATTTCTATTAAATGGAATACTATACATTTTAAACAGATTTCATTCAAGTCAGGATATAGGAAAGGGGGAAAGAATCAAATTAAGTCCAAATAAGGCATACTTTCAGTCAGTCAAGAGTTAACACATTTACATGAATTGTGAGTGTTCTTAAGCATAACTGTTTACAGGTAGTACTTGTGGACACATAATGCAAAATGTATGTAGTTAAAAGATGTTTGATAAGTCCATTAAAATTGTTGGAACAATTTTGATGCAGTTTTATTTGTAGAACAGTCTCTTTGGCTTTTCTGTGAAGTAAGGAAACAAAAGGGTCTGCATTGTCTCTCTGTTTCTTTGCTCTGGTGATCAAAGAATCTTCATCTTCTTGGGTGACCCTTTGGTTTGTCACTTCTCCTGCTATCAGGAAGCATAGGGTGTTGTAAAAATAATCAGCCTTGGTTCTCTCTGTAGACGAGCTGGAGCCGGAACCTTGATTCTGAATTAGAAATATGTTTTGAAAGAATCATCTGAATGATTCATTTGTCTGGTTTGTCCACAGTTCCTACACAGTTTTTTCTGAAATAATTCAATAATTAAATAATTAATATAATAATTAATTTGTTTTGTAGAATTCCATAAAACACATTTATTTTAAAAATTTTAACAATATCCTCTTTCACACACTATTATTGTTTAAATATCATTTTTTTTCATAATTAAATGTACTTTTTCAAAAAGCTGTTTTTCATAATAATATGCTGAATTTACGAATGACCCCTTCATGAATCATGTATGTCCAAAGCACGATTTTCCCAAAGATTCTTTTCATAATAATAGAGGACAATTCACAAATGCCAATCAACAGAAAGTGGGCGGTTTTTGGTGCTAATTGGTTGAAAGTTGAAGTGTGGACAGACATGACAAATTAATCTTCCTGTGGTTGGTGACATTAGTCACGGAACGCTTCTCACTCATATAGTTTTTTTTCTCATTAAAATTAAAGATATTCATCAAATGATTGTATGTCAAGAGCAGGGACACTTTTGTGTTCATTTTGTTCACCGGAAAGAATAGACCCTCTGCAACGGCATTAGATTGATGATAGATTGACACGCGTGCTCGTCCACGTGAAGACTGTGCACCAGTCAAAATAGAACGTTCTGCCACTAAAAACAGTGGCAACAAGCACTGTGCATGATTTCAAAAACAACACATTCATGTTTTTTGTTTTGTTTTTTACACATTAATGTCAACTGGATATGTTTCAATTGCATTAGGTATATCCGTACAGCAAGATTTAAAAAAAAAAAAAGTGGTAGGGACTATCGACCCTGGCAAAATGTGGTGGAGACATCACATGTCCCACCCGCAAATTACACCTGTTACATAACTACTCATATACAAGAACTCTGTGTTCAGTCACTTGTAAAGTGTTCCATATGTAGTCATCAATTTCTAGATCCTCTGATGCACTTATTGCTACTAGCACATCCTTTGTCTTCTAATCCAGATAACAGAGCATCACCAAACAAAACATTTCCTCCTACTCCATCTGCAAATAAAAGCAGTGCGTTTTTAATTTGATCAAGTATGATCAAGTCTTACAGCCATATTTGTTTCAAATCTTTCAGTTCACCTTGCCAGACCTAAGTAATTCATCTGAAAGGATTAGCCAATTAACGCCAAGCACCGCCCACTGTCTGTTGAGTGGCATTTGTGAAATGTCCTCTATTATGAAAAAAATCTTTGGGAAAATCGTGTTTTGGAAATACATTATTCGTCAAATAGGCCTAATTCGTAAATGCAGCATATTATGAAACAACTTTTTGAAAAAGAACATTTAATTATGAAAAGAATTTATATTTAAACACAATAATAGTGTGTGAAAGAGGATATTGTGTAATATATTAAACTATAAATGCTTACAAAATAATTAAATAAATTATTTCAGAATAAACTGATACATGTAATTGTTGTTTTATTGAATTCGTTATTTAATTTAGTTATTTCATTTTGAGTAATTTGGTCCTCCATACCTATGACCTACAAAATCTGTGGGTCAGTACATCACTGTAGTTCATAATCAAAATAAATGCCTTTAAATGACTCTACTGTAAAACGGGTGCAATATTATTTTTTCAGATGCAGCCAGCCCTGATTAACACTCAAACTGATGAATAGAAATAATAGTGATAAACAGAAAGCAATAAGCCAGCCGAGCTGTTGTCCATCCATCATGAAATTTGTAAATGCTGTCATGAGCTAAACCCCAGAACATAAAAAGCACATGAACAGTGCTCTGAATGATTTATTGGTGTATCAGTTTGACTCGAATTATTAAAATAAAAATAAAAAACCCTATCTAGCAATCATAAATGACTAGAAAGAAATATGTTGGTTAAAAAGGAATCCTTGTAATCCAAACCCCTACTTAAAAATATTAACTCTAAAAAAAAAAAAAAAAAAAAAAAAAAATGTTAACAGTTAACAGCTTCTTTTAATGCAGGTCTTCATGCTTTGGGCTCTCTCACTTTTGTTATGTTTTATTCTTTTTCTTTTTCCTACCTGCTGAATTTCTTTGCATATGCTTTCTGTCTTTCACTTGCTTGCTTGCTCTACAGAGGAGCCTCCCCCTCGGCCCCCTCAGCCATCTTTGCTGGTTAAGAGTAAGTGTGGACCATCAGTTCAGTTTAAGCACTGCTCATGCCCCCTCTGTTCACTGCTAGCACCCCTCCTCAAAGGTACAGAACATCTGTATTGTATGCCTTTTTTCCCTCCCACTGCTTCTATCCCAATTGCTCCAGCTCTTTATGTCTTATGTTTGTTGTGTATTTGCTGTGGTTTCATGTGCTGATGTGACTGATCCCATAATACCCATTTTTCACCAAAATAATGCTGGTTAAGGAGCTGGTGCTTAACAGAGGATCTGCAAATCTCTCTCGACATGATTGAAATTGGAATCGAGAATTATGAAATTTTACTGTTTGAAAAGTAAAATTAGAAATTATGAATGAATGAAATAAAAAATAAAATAGAAAAATAATGAAACTCTTATATGTTATTAGTGTTACTTTTTTTGTGGTGAAAATGTTTGAAATTTTCAGTGAAATTTTTGACAGGGCACTTAAACATTTGAACCACTGTTCTGAACATGCCGGTAAAAAAAATCTTTAGCATTGAGCCCTGCCCCTGTTTTATAAGTCCTCCTAACTGATTTAAGAGCACATTTGGTCTCATTTCGGAACTGATTTTTCAAGCACATAACTGCCATTTTCTGTATGTAGAAGCCAAAGACGTATGTGTGTTAGCATTCACATTCAACAAGACCATGTTACACTGCAAAATCTAGACCCTTGGAAGAATTGTTTAGTGCTGGCTCCCACTCAAATATTGGTGAAAAAGGGGTATGAGATGTGTTGGTGTTGATTAGTTTCTCGGAAGGAATGTGAGAGATACTGTACCTTCGTGACTGTTCTCATGTATGCTCAGTATTTTTCTCTATAACTCTGTTTTACATTTCCTCTGTCATTAAATTACATGTCAAGCTCAACAGATCATATAGACATTTGTTTGTATGTGTTTTTGTTATGTGACCAGAACCCTGCTATGATGCTGTTGCTGAGGATGAGGACCAAACTTCATCAGGTCTTCGGCGACTCTCTTTGAAGAAGAAGGGCCTTAAGCTCAAACCAGCCGCCTGGGTCTCTGCTACCAAATTAGGTGATCGTTCCACATATGGTGTGCGGACTCCAGGAGGTAGCACTCCCACAGAAGTCTCTCTCATAGACTTTGGGGAAGAGTTTCCATCGGCCTCACCTTCACCCTCTCCTGTGATGGAAATCCAGATCCCAACCCTTGCTAAACTGGCACTTGAAGCAGAGAACATTTTGGACAAAACTCCTCCTCAGAGCCCCTCGCGCTCTCTACCCCGCCCCCTTCACCCTACCCCAGTGGTGGACTGGGACGCCCGGCCCCTTCCTCCACCCCCAGCCTATGATGATGTAGCACAAGATGAGGATGACTTTGAAGTGAGCTCTATCAACAGTGTGGAACGAGGAGCAGATGAACCATGCTCTCCAAGTACACCCTGCACTCCTACAGGAGAGTGCAAACCTCATGTAGAAGACAATTTATTTTTGCCCTGCAGGCAGAGTAATGCCTGCACCTTCTCACAGTCTGCTGAGATCTTCCAAGAGCTGCAGCAGGAGTGTATGAGGCACCTCAATGTACCCGTGAGCTCTACCAGCCCTGTTCTGGAGCCACACCGCCAGATTGTCCTAACATTTTCTGAAGACAAACCCCAGATACCACCACGCATCCCCATACCACCCCGTCCAGTCAAACGTGCAGGTGGCGATTATGCCCGCTGGTCTGGTGAGCTGTCCCCAGTCTCAGGAATTGAGGATAAGGAGCGTCCACCTCAGATTCCCCCACGAGACCCCCTCTCTCAGCCAGGCTCACGCACACCAAGTCCACATGTGGGCTCCCCTCAGACTCGCAGCAGCCTTTGCTCAGCCTCTTCCATCTACGGCCCATCCTACCTCTCCACCTCACCTGCTAAACTCATGCCAACCACTCAGAGCTTTGCCTCCGATCCCAAATATGCTGCTCCCAAAGTCATCCAGGCACAGGGCAAAGATAAGGAGCAAGCCAAAGGGCCCTGCATTCTGCCAATTGTACGTGACGGCAAGAAGGTCAGCAACACGCACTACTACCTCCTGCCTGAGAGGCCTCCGTATCTGGACCGATATGATAAGTTCTTCAAAGAGGCTGAGAGCGGTGAGGAAAAGAAGCAGATAAACACAGCCACTGTTAAGCCCATGGTTCATCAACAAGGGGAGCTCAAGTCCAATTTCTCCTCCAATAACAACAGCAGTCTGACGGGCTCTGGATTTAGAGGTGGGCTGAAGAACTCTCTCAGCCTGTGCCGAGTAAGCTCTGATGGCTCATTTAACAGGGCTGACAGCACCAACAACCACGACAGAGTTCGACTGGTGAGAGATTTGGAGATTTATATTAAACAGATAATTTTTATTACTGGTGGTTTATCTTTCAGAACTTTCAGAAAAGGTTATGTGCTTCCAACATAAGCAGTCATGTTCTTTTTGTCAGAATAGTGATTCATGAGTGACTTGGGCTGTCTATGTGGGGTCGTAATTAAGGGAACCCTAGTGAGTTTTCTACATGGATAACTTCATTAAGGCAAAAAACTCCCTATCATGAAGGCTTACTTAGTTGTTTAGGCCAAAATCTAAGGTATCATTTTGGGTGAAGACAATCCTACAATGTATAGCAGAGAGCTACTTGAGAAAATGTATCCAAGACAGCAGAAGAAAATGGCAGTTATATCTAGGAAGAGTTATATGTAGGAAGAGCCTGTATGCATTCAATCTAGATACGTGCAGATTCTAACTCGCATCAAAAACGAAATGCACTGTCTTTACTCTCCAAATCACTCTACCGGTGGTCAAACTGGTTTCTTTATTTTGTCTGTCCTAACCAGACAATGGTGAGCAGAGTTTGTGTAAATAGGACCCCACTTTATATTTAATTCAATACCCAGTATTGATGTAAGCAAGTTTAATAAAATTAAAATTGTTTTTGTTATGCTATGCATTGTTTTGCATGTTACATCATTAGCCATACTAAATGTAAAATTTTATTGCAGTCAGTTATTCTGGAGTTGAGTCTCTTGTGCTTGTGAGTAGCTGTTTGTTTTAATAGTGTTTAGATAATCCACCAGTCAGCCTGAGAGGAGGCATATGTATAGAGCTGACTTACCGTGACTTTTTTTCAACATCTCTCCTCCACCCCAACTCCCCACTCTCGATTATTCCTATCCCAGCCAGGGACTGGGGGGAGGGGGTTTGCTCTGGGTTTGTGCCGAGCTCAGAACCCTCTCCTCAGACAGCATGCCAAATACGCATATTTTATACTATATCTATATTATTATATGCAAGTGTAAACTCATATTAATCGCAGGCTCACATTAATCTCTCTGATTATTCCAAACCACTCATTTACTGACCATCTAAGGATTTATAGTCATAGATTGGATTTGCCCTGTTTAGGTGCAAGAGGCTGTACATGGAGTAACAATTGAAGAATGTCAGGCGGCTTTACAGAATCACAGCTGGAATGTACAGAAGGCTGTACACTACTTGAAGGTAACAGCCATCACAGCTGTTTTGATTCACTGGCTGGTTAGTTGTAATCAAATTGTAACTGAATTGAAGTAATCAGACAAACAAAAAAAACCACTGGAAATCTCCTTTCTCCTTTGTCTTTGGCACGTTTCTTACACAGAGATTGATGTTCATGTAGAACCTAATGACTTAAATTACTCTTTTCCATTTTTCCCATTTTTTTGGTTCACAGGTAGAGCAGCTCTTCTGTCTAGGGCTAAAGACAAGGGTAGAGTGTCATAAGATTCTAGAGATGTATGACTGGAATCTGGAGTTAGCCAGTACACAACTGTTGGACTCATACGGCTCGGTCAAGCTGAGGTAATCTTTCTCTTTTGTTATTCTGTGCTGCCCCCTACTGGTAATTTAACCTCTCATCTGTAGCATGAGTCTGTAATTTTCCAGAAAACTTATGTCCATAGCACCCAATTCAGGGGTTAATAAAGGCCTTCTGAAGCAAAGCAATGCCTTTTTGGAGGAAAAAAAAAAAAAAAAAAAAAAAAAAATATATATATATATATATATATATATATATATATATATATATATATATATATATATATATATATATATATATATATATATATATATATCAGAGGTTGTGTTAGACTTTAACATTGTCCGACGGACAGGGTCGTAAAAATTCCGTCATAATCTATTACTACCCGTCATTTTAATTTTCATATTTTAATTATAATAACACATTTAATTGGTTTTATTTTTGTTCACAAATAAAATAAATTAAATGTGTTATAGCATTTGAACAAAAATAAAAGCAATTAAATGTGTTATTATAATTAAAATATGAAAATTAAAATGACGGGTAATTCACACGTGAAATTTCTCTGTACTGTACTATAGGCTACAATGGTAGCCATTAAAGAAAACGTAGTTTCATATTTATGTTTAAATAGTCCTAGGTTATATTTTAAATTCATCTATTTGATTATGAAAAGTAAACAGCATGAGTAAGATGCATCATAAGATGCGCAATATATCGGGAGACATGGAGAGGGTCAGACATGATTTTAAACACTTCATTATGTTTTATTTTGTAGAAAGCCTTTCTTTAAAGTGAATTTCGTTTTGTAAAAATTGTATCTTAATTTTAATCAATGTTTCATTAACCAATTGCCTGGATGTAATAAATAAGAAGCAAATATAGCAGACAATATAATCATGACATGGAGGCGCGGGCGCGATCACTGGCGCGTGAACTGGAACGCGTCAGCTAAATGAACCGAAACTCAGCGGCTGCTTGCCTCACAGACATGAGAAATATATCTACAGAAAGCTTTAAATACCTACTTTAAACAAAAACTAATTAATTCAAAACGAAAAGAAATAGGCTACCCTGATTATGTAGACTAAACCGAATGAAGTGCATTCTCTCTCTAGCGCATCATGAGATGATGAGTCAATATCAACTTCATCTTTGCAGCCGACACTGATTCAGAAAACATTACTTTATTAATAAACAATTAAAATGTCTCCTTGCTGTTTTGCGCATTCATGAGACCAATATCGATTCGTAAATCACAATCGATCTCTTGGTAGGCTATATGCTGTTTTCAGTTGATGATTAAACCCTCCCATCCAATAAATCGCAATAGGCTTAACGCTTTGTGTTGCTTTTGATATGGAACAAAAGTCTCAGATTTCAAATTCTGTCCATTTCATTAAGAAATTCAAGCAATAAATACCGTTTTGGCGCTCTTTAATGTGGCGTGATAGAGAGTTATAGCTTCTGGGTACTCGCCTGTGCGTTATCAGTATCAAACGCATAGCAAAAGATTCCTGCCAGTTTTATTTTTGTTCTGGATCCAGTGCTCTGCTGCTACATTGGAGCGCACTCGCCACCAACTGGACAGGGGTGTGAATTACAGTTACAATTTACAGTAGATCACCCTCAGTGTAATCTGTCACCGTGACGGACGGCCTTCAGATTTTTCCGTCATTGATAAAAAAAAAATTCCGTCAATGACGGAAAATTTCCGGTTAACGCGACCTCTGATATGTATATGGCGGGCCCAAGCCCGGTTGCACCGCCTACCCGGTAACTGTGCACAGTGGGCAAGAGGCATTTAAAAGGGGTAAACATAAAAGGATTATGACAAAGTTATTTGAATACACCACATTTAATGCAGCAGCTGGTGCCCATTTGATCACAAACCACAACAACCACATCCATAAGATTTTGATGCAAATTATATACTGTTATTTGCTCAAACTCTACTGTGCTCTGAGAAATCTAATCCAGTCTAATGCGAATGTCTGTGATTTCTGATGTTGTATAATCCTAACACTTCTCTTCATGTGTTTTTAGACCTCCCTGAACTATCGTTTGTGCACCAGTCTTATGCTCCAAAAGCATGCTTTCATTTAATTTCAATATGTGTGGTATAAGATGAAAAAATAAAATTAAAAAAATTAATAAATAAAGCCAAATCACAGAACCTGCAAAGACAATTTTAATATCAGTGTCAGGTAATAGTAAGGTACATGTCTAAATTTTTCTGCTCATGTATGCAAGTTTATTTTAAACAGACAGCCACTTTTATAAAATCAAGTGAAATTTACTTATAATTCAAATTTATTAAAAATCACTATTTATCAATTAATTTAAAGACGTGCGTTGTACATGTTGTTTGCAAACACAGCACATGACTTTCTATAACACCCATGTCAAGAAAACACACACTCTCCTTTGTAAAAACAAAACAAAACAAAGATTTAAGTCTTGTATGTTGTAACTCAAATGACATTTGAAAAGTAGTCCTGTCCAAATAGTGATTATAATATCATGGTTCAATTTCAAATGAGTGTGAAGTTCTCATTTGCAGTTCAATATTTCTATAAGTTCATCAAAAAATGGGTAAACACACACACACCCACAGGTTTGTATTTATGTCTTAGTGAGGACATTGCATAGGGCTTGGGCCCTAAAAATCCATATTTAACAAGTTATGAAGTAAAATATCTAGCTTCCGCCACACCGCCTTCCACATTCAAGTTATGAAGAAAGTGTCTGTCTCATCAGTTACACTTTTTCCGTAAGCTAAATGGGGAAGGTGTAGGACGTAGGGTAAGCTTTTTGAACTGCAACAGTTTTACACATTCATCATACGTTGAATATGGAAGGTGGTCTGGTGGAAGTTAGATATTTTACTTCATAACTTGTTAAATATGGATTTTTTTTTTTTTTTTTTTTTACATAAATGCATTGCTTCATTTCAGAAGGCCTTTATTAACCCCCCGGAGCCATGTGGATTATGTTTATGATAGATGGATGTGGATGGATGCACTTTCTTCTATACTTCAGCTCATACTCGTGAACCCTGTTCACTGCTATTATAAAGCTTGGATGCGTCAGGATATTTATTAATATTTCTCAGATTGTGTTCAACAGAAAGAAGAAAGTCGTATACACCTAGGATGGCTTGAGGGTGAATAAAGATTGAGCTAATTTTCATTTGAAAGTGAACTAATCTTTTAAAAACTTTCATGGAATTGATGTGCCGTTAGTTACAACATTTCAGTGTATTGTACTCAGACTACAGTGAAATCAACGCCTTGAACAAGGATAAGAGACAGATTTGTTTGCTGAGCCTTCAGGCAGTTTTCCTGACACCTGCACAGAGATGTTGCATTAACTCTAAACTAATTTCAGTCAATAACTTTAAACGTTACAATTATGCTTCAGGGAATGCTCATCCTAGTTTTAATCAATTTCAGTACCTATCCTCAATTTCCATCTGTTGTAGACATTTCTGCTTTAAGAAAACATCCAGGGAGGGGGCTGAGTCTACAAAAAAAAAAAAAAAGTCAGTCAGTGTTGAGTGTGGTATTCCAAAGTCAGCACATTTTGTTTTTTGCTGCCTGTAAAAAGAAAAAAAAAAGTTTGTATACCTTCACTACTTAGTTCTGCAGGACTGCATTTCAAGTTGCATTCTTGGCATTTTTTTGTGTAGCTTTCAATTATTTTTATTTTTCAATTTTCCTTTTTCCTATTTTTCCTCTCTCCCATTTTTGATTATATCATATTGAAGTACTGTATTAGCTTTGCTACCCATTTTAAGTTTTTGTCAAAATTTCTATGCATAAAATATTTATTTTCTTTTTTTTGCAGACGATGATGCATTAGAAAAGCCTCATGCTCTAAAAGACTGTTGAGAGCACAGAGGGGACACCGATGGCCAACCATAACTCTATCCTAGCACATTTTACCTCCAGATCTGACTTTGTGTGTGTGTTATACATGCATGCATAAGACAGTGACTGTGTTCCTCCAGAAGTCTCCCTCTAGGGTGCAATACTGAATTCGCAGGTCAAATTTTAAAGAACCCGCTTTTTATTTTCCAGTTGATTGCAACAGATGGAAAACAAGGTGCTGCTTGTCATTTTTCATAATTTTATACGAGAGGTGAATAGACAAACTTATAAAAGCCGTACGTATGTATATATTGTCAGATGTTTTGGTTATATGTGTGCATCTGATTCGAGTTGTTCTTTGTCAGATATTTGTCAGTTTTACATTTGCTTTAATTTAATCTGTTTTTGTGTGGGTCACTTGCAACAGAGTAAGAGTTCTTGAATCCTGACCTATTTCAATTGTTGTATGTACAGTATGTTGAATTGATGTATTATATGTTAAAGCCCTTCA
This sequence comes from Megalobrama amblycephala, assembly GCF_018812025.1. Classification (NCBI taxonomy): domain Eukaryota; kingdom Metazoa; phylum Chordata; class Actinopteri; order Cypriniformes; family Xenocyprididae; genus Megalobrama; species Megalobrama amblycephala. The sequence goes on along the minus strand of NC_063060.1, from coordinate 19,762,611 downwards.
TGTTGACAGACTTAAGACCCTCTCTGCCTTTTTTTTTTTTTTTTTTTTTTTTACTTTGTACTTTGCTCATGAATCACTATGAATCACTCATTTTAAGCCAATTGATTTAGCTGGTGTCATCGATGAAGTCATGAAACACTTTTTTTTGTTGATTTGCACAATACTTCCAATCTGAAAGTAAAAGACAAAAGGCTTGAAAATGCATCAGGAGACCTCCTAAGCACAATTAAGTGACTGAACCTTTTCTTAGTCATTTTTTACGAAGCACAACTGTTAACATGTCGGTTTCAGTGTGGTTGACACAACACTAGACTCAATTAGTTTCTCCTATAAAGTTGTACAGTCATGTTATGGCATTTTTGGCATCGTAACACTCAGGTACAAAAGATTTTATGTCTGCAATAAGGTGTTTCAGACTGCTTGCTTACATAAATAGATGTGCTTGAACAGTGACCAACAAATAACAGAAAAACAGCAAATGAGTCCACAGCAATGTTAAAAGTTTAAGAGAGCCCTTTTTCCTGTACCACTGAATGGCATTCTAACTGTGTTGTGTGTTGACTGTAGCACCCTTACTTTGTGAATGCTCAGTGTTGTATGTGTGGGTACCGCATAGATGCTGCTTCCGTGTTCGTGATGGAACGCTGTCCACCGTCTTCTCCTGTGTCCCGGCAATCTGAGAATGGGACTTATAGTATTTGTTACCCTGGTAAATTCTGTGTTGTGCATGATGGAACACCATTCTGCACCCTGCTGCTGATCATCTGAAGATTCAGTCAAGAGTGGAAGCTAGTCTTACATTTATGCTGTTGTAGTTTTAGGAAGACTGAAGTGAGTTGCCTGATAACCCTGTGTTCCCATTTACATGTTCATTAGTTCCATTTTTCACAATAGCTTTACAAACTAGAACCTTTGTATCCTAATTGTGTAAAAAGCATAATGATGCACATTTATAGTATATAATATAAATATATGTATTTTTTATTAAAATGATTATTTTTTATCTTTTTCTGTGGAAGTGTCTTTATATTTTCTTCCTTCCTCTTGAACACTTTTAAAACACTGTGATGCAAAATACTGTGTGAAGGGACAACAGTACTTATACTTTGACAGCCTTATTTTGGATAGTTTTTTCCCTCATATTTTTCACCGACCACCCGGAAATAGAATGTCAATCTGTAGCAAATTAGCTCAAACAGGAAGTAATTATTGATAAGTTATAATTCATTTTAAATATTTAAATCAGCTTATAGGCTGTGCTGTATCCTGAATAAGTCATGGCTGAAGGGCGTTGTTAGGCACAACGCGAAGCGGAGTGCCTGCAACCCCTTCAGCCGTGACTTATTCACAATACAGCATTAGCCTCGAGTACCTTATTGCTTTTATAAAACGGTTAAAGATATTAAAGCCAAAAATATGTATCAATGCAACTTTCATGAAGTAAACTTTCACTAAAGCCTTTCTACCGCCGGAAAAAAATAGTCCCTGACCATAAACGGCAACAGAAGTTAAATTATTATGCCATTAGATGGCAGCAAAGACTGTCTATATGAGTGTGTCAGTCAGTAGTGAAGACTTTTACATTGAAAAGACAATTTGTTGTGAACACGGAACAAGACACAACTGACAAAGTGACTGTCAGTTACGGGAAAATCCCTTAACTGTTAAAAGTACAAGATAATACATCAGACATTTAAACAGATTTTTTATTATGAACATAGGACTGACCTGAAGGAAATGATAAATCTGAATGCAGGTAACAAACTCACTCACTCGATCTCTTTCTCACAATACTCTTCTACATAATATAGTAAGCTTCAATGAACAATATCAATTGAGAACATACAGTTTATGCTGCTAAGAGTGGTTGCTAAGGGTGTTGTGTAGTGATACAATGAACCGTTGGGTAACTTTCTTGGTACTAACAGCACAAAAACATGTAGCAAGATCAAACATGACTTTGATTTGTGAGCTGCAAACACAGAAACAATCAAGCATGGATATAAAGGGTTTAAATGGTTCACCCAAAAATGAAAATTCTGTCATGAATTACCCTCATTTGATAAAATCCGATGGCTCAGTGAGGCCTGCATTGAAAGCAAGTTCATCTACACTTTCAAACACCCAGAAAGGTACTAAAGTTATATTTAAAACAGTTTATGGGACTACTGTGGTTCAACCTTAATGTTATGAAGCAACAAGAATACTTTTTGTGCACAAAAAAATAAAAAATAAATAACGACTTTATTCAACAATATCTAATGATGGGCGATTTCAAAACACTGCTTCATGAAGCTACAGAGCTTTACAAATCTTATTTTAAATCAGTGGTTCAGAGTGCCAAAGTCACGTGATTTCAGTAAACAAGGTTTTGTTACGTCAGAAGTGTTTTGAAATTTTAATGGTTTACGTGACTTTGGTAGTTTTATACGTGCTCTGAACCACTGATTCAAAACAAAAGATTCATAAAGCTTCAAAGCTTCATGAAGCAGTGTTTTGAAATCATCTGAGCCATCGGATTTTATCAAAAAAATCTTAATTTGTGCTCCGAAGATGAACAAAGGTCTTATGGGTGTGGAATGACATGAGGGTGAATAATTTTCATTGTTAGTTCATATTAACTAACAAATGCAACTTATTGTAAAACAGGGGTTCTCTGGACTTTAAGGTCCACTTTCCTGCAGAGTTTAGCTCCAACACTGATCCAATTCACCTGCCTGTAACTTTGTAGTAATCCTGAAGACCTTGATTAGCTTGTGTGTTTGATTATAGGGTTGGAGCTAAACTCTGCAGGAAGGTGGACCTTGAGGGCCAGAGTTGAGAACCCCTAATTTTACCGGTTTGTTTGTTTGTTTGTTTGTTTGTTTTAGAACCTGGAACATTTTCTCCTAGTTTTTTTTTTTAAGCATATATGAACACAGGATCCACACCAAAATAATCAGTTTGAAATCGCCTGAGATAGATAGATAGATAGATAGATAGATAGATAGATAGATAGATAGAATGGGAATGACTGTTAAATTTGTCTGCAATTTTACTTTACTTCTAATTTTACTTCATGCAGTGCTTTCATGAGCGCATGCCAGAAGCCCAGCTGGAAGAGAACTTGTTGAACAAAGTCCTTATTTATTTATTTATTTATTTTTCTTTGCACAAAAAGTATTCTCGTCGCTTCATAAAACCACTGTAGTCACGTTGACTGTTTTAATGATGCCTTTAGTACCTTTCTGGATCTTGAGAAGTTCAGTGACATTGCTGGCAATGCAAGCCTCTCTGAGTCATCAAATTTTATCAAAAATATTTGTGTTCTGAAGATGAACAAAGGTCTTACATGTGTGGAACGACATGAGGGTAAGTAATTAATGACAGAGTTTTCATTTTTGGGTGAACTAACCCTTTCAGTATTGTGATGTATTTCTGAGTGAAGATTAATTCACCACAAGACTAGTAATGTGCACTATTAAAGTAAATAGGGTCAATTTTGAATTCATGCTCTAGGGCAATGGTGGTTGCTCATGACTTGCTTGTTTCAGGGTTCAATCAAACCAGCAACCTCTTGATTACCAGCTCCAAGTCACTACATCACACCACCTCAAGAAGAAAACCCGATTGTCTTAAAAGGATGGTTTACCCATCATCATTTAATTATCCTCATGTCATTCCATACCTGTATGATTTTCTTTCCTCTGTGCAACACAAATGAAAATATTTGATTTTTTCCCCATTAAATAAAAGGGTAACACTTAAGTATGCAGTAACCAAGCACTCATAAATCATTTGCAAACTATTAGTTTATAGTTATTAATAATTTATAAACTATAGTTAATACATTAATAGACTATAGTGAGTTGTTCATTTGTTGTCACTGTAATAACAAAGTATAATTGTTTAATTAGCTCATGTAAAGAGTTAGATAATGCTTTGTTAACAACTTAACCATAAATAGTTCTCACTTTAGATTAGGTCACAGAAAATCAGAAAATGTCATTCATTGTCATTAATCAGAAAAGTGCTCTAATCTAGCCTTTATGAGACATTAATTACATTAGTATCAAGAGTTCTTTAAAATGTTTACAAAACATTAGGAGCACACACACATTGGGTTTTCATGTTTTAAGGGGACTTTTCATAGAAATCACGATTTTTATACTGTACAAATATATTTTTGTATGTATTTCATATTGACAGCATTGTTATTTTTTTTAAGTGGTTATGTTTAGCTTTGGAAAAGGTTAAATGTATTTGTAAACATTTTAAGGAACTCTTAATTCTAATGTAATTCATGTCCAATAAAGGATGGTGTAAAGCAATTTTCCTATATTTCATGACCTAATCTAAAGTGAGAACTACTTACAGTTAATACGTTAACAAATCATTATCTAACTTTTTATAAATGAGCCAATTAAACAATTATTTGTAAATTACAGTGACAATGAATGAAGAATCACTGTTTGTATATAGTCTATTAATGTATTAACTACAGTTTATAAACTATTAACTACAAACTAATAGTTAGCAAATGATTTGTAAATACTTTATTACTGTATAATTATAAAGTGTTACCAATACAGGGATATTGGGCTTCACTGATTTTCATTATATGTACAAAAACAGTTCTCTTTCAAACAATCGCTCAGTATCTCACAATGGGAGAGTGTATGGTGTCCGATGTGTATCGCGTGTTTATGGAGAGTTGCGCGCATTGTCGTGTAATGCCGGCCAGGATCTTAGAAAGAAGGCTTCGGGTGGCTGCATCTTCTAAAGATGATCCGGGTCTCTCTTCTGTCCCTCCTTTGACAAATGGGGTCCAGCACTCTCCCCCACAGGATCTTTCTTCGTGGGGGGATATTATGGATTCAGAGTGCGGCAAAAAGCTTCCTGCTCGCCTTCCACCTGCTAAACAACTACTTCCCGCATTGCCGGCGTGTGTAGCAGAGATGAAGCGATCATGGGACAAACCCTTTTCTCACTGTGTGCCCGTCAAGGGTTACTCGTCGCTTGATGTGAGTGAAATGAAAGGGCTTGGGCTCTCTAATCCTCCCACGGTCTAGCAGTCAGTGGCTCACCACCTGTATCCGAACAGGCAGACCACTCTCTCATCCGCCAGTCCCTCACTCCCAGGAAAAATGGAACACTTCACCGCTTCCATGTACCAAAAAATGTATAAATCCTCAGGATTGGCGGTGCGGGCACTTAACGTCACTTCGTTGTTGACAGTCTATCAGGCCGACTTGTTGGAGGAGCTGGGCACTCAGCTGGAGGCCGGCAATCCAAACCCGGTGGTCTGGGAGGAGATCTGCAACATAACAGATCTCAATTTACGCACCTCACGTGGCGTGGTGCAAAGCTGCGGCCGTACCATGGCTCTTGCCGTTGCGGGCAAGAGGTCACTGTGGCTAAATCTCTTGAGCGTTGAAGACAAGGAGAAATTAGATTTTCTCAACACTCCTGTGGATTAGAGTGGATTGTTTGGCCTGGCTGTTGTGGCGATGAGACAGAGGTGCGACCTCCAGAAGAAGGAAGGCGAGACTTTGACATATGTCTGCCACGTAAAAAAAAAAAAAAAAAATGCGTTCTCCTGTTCCCCCGTGTCCTGCTCCTCCGATGCAGAACAGGAGGTTTTTGAATGCATCCAGGACTGCAAAAACCCAGAGCACGGAGCAGGCGGCTCTGATCTTTGGGTCTGGCCCATGAAGGGTTAAATTTAAATGCACTCGGGCTTCTGCAAGAGGTTATATACAGAGCGCTAGAGCTCCATCAACGTGCTCACTATATGACCTTAAATGGCGTGTGTTTGAGGACTAGTGTAAAGGAGTTATTCCTTTTCAGTGCATGGTGAGTAATGTACTCTGCTTTTTACAAAGCTTAATGAACAATTACTATTAAAGTTTACCTGGCTGCTATTTTGGCTTGTCATGTAGGCTTTGAGGGAGTTTCAGTGGGACGGCACCCTCTTATATACCATTTTATGAAGGGAGTGAAGCATTTGACACCAGTATCTAAGCGCCTGGTCCAGTCATGGGACTTGTCCATGGTTCTTAATGCTCTAACTCGGGCTCCATTTGAACCTCTGGAGAGTGTTGATATTAAGCTCCTATCTCTGAAAACAGTCTTACTACTTGCTTTAGTCTCAGCTAAGCGAGTGTGTGAGTTACCCAGCATTCATTCCCAAAGTCAGTGATTCAGCTTATAACTGCTCTGCTTTGGAGTTGCGTACCTTTTACCCCCTCCTTTTTCTTTGGAGGAGGAGTGGAAATTGCACACTTTCTGTCCTGTACGAGCGTTACGCTATTATGTAAACAGGACACGATCATTCAAGAAGAATGATCAGTTATTTGTTTCATGGGCCAATCAATGTAAGGGTAAGCCGATCTCCTCCCAGCGCCTTTCCCATTGAATGGTGGAGGCGATTGAATTAGCCTATACATCTATGGGTCTTCATTCCCCAGTAGGCTTAAGGGCTCATTCAACAAGGGGTATGGCTGCTTCGTGAGCATTGTTCAAGGGGATTTCGGTAGGAGATATTTGTGCAGTGGCAAGCTGGGCTTCCCCTCATACATTTATCAGATTTTACCGTCTGGATGTCACTGCGCCTTCTATGGCTCATGCAGTTCTCAATGTTGGCTCTTTGGGGAATTGAAAGGTTACCTTTCGTTCTTGCCGGGTTCGTTCGGCGGCTTCGGAAAGCATGTGTTTCGGGAATTTGCTATATCATTCCCATTGTGAGATACTGAGTGATTGTTTGAAAGAGAACTTTAGGTTACTTGCGTAACCCCGGTTCTCTGAGAACAGAGCGAGGTATCTCACCAAGCTTCCCTAGTCGCATAACACAGGGGAAGAGCATGCTTAGAATGCCGTTTTCGGGGATCACAGCCATATATATAGGAAGGGGGTGGGCTCCTTGTAATGAGCTGTGATTGGTCCGTCCTTCAGACAGACGTGGTGTAATTGGTGCTTCCATAGTCTATCACGCCTGGGGGTTCCCATTGTGAGATACCTCACTCTGTTCTCAGAGAACTGGGGTTATGCAAGTAACCTAACATTCTTCAAAGTATCTCCTTTTGTGTTTTTCACCTTTTCATTTTGGGTGAACTAAAACAAATACCCCTTGATCACTGGAGTAAAGAACATACTGTATTAAGCTTATAATTTTACTATTGTGGCATTTATCTTAAATTCCTGCTCAGATCCTCTGGGAAAAACTGGTATTTATGAATAATATTGTGCATTGATTGAGAAATCAATACTTGCATGATTGACTTACTGTACACAACACAAGAACCCACATGAAGTATGAAACACGCCTTCAATGTGAATTTGTAGCAGACGGCCTGTTCTGTGCTCTGTGCTTCTGTTCATATTCTGTTCTGGCTGCTCATTGATCAGACTCTTAGAGCCTTAGACCATTCATCTTTTTGTTCTGGGCTATTGTTCAGTGTCCCAAAACCCCAGAAAAATATTAATACCTGTCATCCTGATTATTACAGCATGCACAAACCATCTTATTTGCACAGTGCCCAGCTGAATCCATGAGAAAAAAGTTTTTGCTGTGCTGCATTTTTGGTAACAGACTTATGTAATCTCACTTTCCCTCTGTCGATCAATTCAGATTACAAGCTCAGTAACTTAAAAGCTAATTTGGCTATTGAACCTACCAAAATCAGTTGTGTCGCATAAGTGCCATTCACAAATCCTCTCCTGTGGCCTCATGAGAAAGTAGTGTCCATCATATGCACACTTCAGGATCTCGCTGGAAGTAGGTCATCCGGGTACTTTTTGCTGACTGTTTTATGAGTACTTTGAATTCGGATATATTTTTGTCACATACTGCTTTTTGCCTTCTATATAGTAGGGAAGTATGCAATTTCAGTTTAAGAGTTCAATTCTTGGCATTTAAGAATCAATATTGGTTCATCAAAATGAGAATCAGTTGGGATGGTATTGTGCAGGTGATGAACAGTGCCTGATTTTCTACAGACAGATGCTTGAAAATGAGGTTCATCAGATCACAGAATCTATGTTCCTCACAGTCTGAGAGTCCTTTAGGTGCATTTTTGCAAATTTCAAGCAGGCTTTCATGTGTCATGCATTGAGGCCCCGTTTACACTAGTGCGTTTTTGTTTTAAAATTTTTTACATTGGCGTTTCCACAGCGTTTCAGAAACAATCTCTGTCTACTCTACACGGCCGAAAGGATAGAAAAGAGCGAACGTGGGCAGCCACGCAATTGTTTTCAAAAGTCTCCGCTTTGGTCTGTTTATACTGAAAGGCAACCCCGGGGTTTTCAAACTAAAACGGAGTCTGCAGCATTTTCGAAAGTCTCCATTTTCGAGGTTCGAAAACGCCAGAGTAGAGTAAACGACAGGTGTAACCATAGCAAAATGAAAATGCACTAGTGTAAACGGGCATGAGAGAGGGTCACCATGATTTTGCCAAGTAAGACATCTTTGTTGATCCTGGAACAACATTCCAATCAACTAATCAGATTTGAGGGACAAGTTTACTGTTTATGTCAAGTTTAGGCTTGCAACCAGGGTTAGGTGCTTCTACATCAATGTTATTCACCTACCATTCCCCTCTGATTTTAGGGATAAGTTATGGGTAGGATTAGGTTTAGGGGTAGGAATAGGGTTAAGACTGTTCAGACTGGAATGTTGTTCCAGGATCAACAAAATATGTTTCTCCAGGAACATGTCTTACTTGGCAAAATCATAGTGACCCCTGAGAGAGAGGCTTCTCTCTAGCAACTCTATCATAAACGACCAGCTCATGGAAGAGTCCTGTATTTTCTTGCTCTTTAGAATGTTCAGTTCAGCAGAATTTTTTGCAGCCTTCCCCAGATCTGTGCCTTGACACAATCCTGTCTTTGTGCTCTGCAGGCAGTTCCTTTGACATCATGCCTCGGTTTTTGCTTTGATATGCATTTTCAGCTGTTAGACCTTATAATTAGGTGTGTTTTTGAATTGAATTTGCCACAGATTTACTCCAATCAATGTGTAGAAACATTTCAAACATGATCCAGAGAAATGGAATGCACCTGACCTAAATTTTAAATGTCAAAGCAAAGGGTCTGAATACCTATGTCAATGTAATGTTTCAGGGTTTTTTTGTTTTGTTTTTAATAATTGCAAAGTTATCACAAATATGTTTTTATCACACTATCACAATGATATTTGATATTTATGATCTTTTTTTTGATATAATGATATTTACTTCATGCAATACTGAATTTGTTGATGTTGCTGTTAATACAGTTTGCATAGTTGCAATCTGAGTTTGCTATGCATGCTGCTGCTGTTAATACTATTAACAAACATTACAATCTGAGTTTGCTAAACATAGAATGATGCTGCTGCACAAAGTCAGTGATTTTTTTTTTTATATATATTGTCATTGCACTGCTAATATTATTTGCAACATTATAAATAGCTATGCATGCAGCTGCTTGTTAGCAAAATCTCTAACATTACCGTCTGAATTTATGCATGCTGCTGCTGTTATATTTTCGCTACATGCAATCTGAATTGCTACTGCTGCACTAAAGTACTGTATTTGATGTGGACCCAAAGCAAATTTGATAGTGAATCCCATAATCATTGCATGATCGATTCATTTGCCAACACATGACTATACATGCTGCAAAAAAAAACTAGGATTGCTTTAGCACCGTTTGATATGTGAATACAAAAGTGAAAGCCTATTTCACTTTGAAGAGTTCAGCAAAGCTTATTCCTGTTTCCTCATGCAACTACATTGTCTGCTTACTGCTGCAGCATAAATGCAATATGCTTATTCACTAGCTGCTAACATGCCCAGCAATTCACTCTGAGCATTAAACAGGACTGTTAACATAACAAATAAATTAACCTTGTGTTACTACTTCATAAGAAACCGATAAAGCAGACAACGCAAGCGCACAGTGATATAGCACAAGAAAACCATTCACTTATCTATAGATGCTGAATCCAGAGAAACTCTGAAGCATGCTGCAAACTGCTATAGTGAATGTAGCCAACGTCCCTTTCAAGGAAAGTCTGTTCACTCCGCGGCCATATTTGCAACACTTCCAGGCAGCTATTTCAGGCATCCAAGTCCTATCTATTTGAATGGGGGAATCCTGAAATCTCAAAAACTGCTTGGCGAACTTACAATTAAATAACATATTTCAAATCAGCAACAAAATCTGACTGTCCCATATATGATGTTTCTTATGCTCAAATAGCATTAAAAAGTATTTGTCAGGCTAGACGAGCCAATGCGCATGTATGTGCAGTGAATATAATATTTTTGGGCTTTTTCCCAAAAGCATTCTAAGCCTAAGTACAAACTAGTCACATTCTACTTAGGCTTACAGTGCTTTTGGGAAAAGCAGTCCAGTGCTTGACCTCTCTAATTTTTTTCAAATGATAAACATCTTGGAGATTCTGCAAGGAGGATCAAAACTTGCCCTCAACTGTATGTAGATAACTATCAAAACATTTTTTTTTTTTTTGTAGTTTAGAAAGGTTTGTTGCATGTCAAACCCAGTACAAAACTGAAAACATGCAATTACGTTAAGTTTTGAAATTGTTATTTTTAAAATTGAGCTTCCATTTACCTTTACATCTCCCAAGGTTACTGAAGTGAAATATTTAATCATTACATAATAAACATAGCATTCATTGACTGGCTAAAGTTCTCCAAATGTTATATTTGCTGCATAACTTTGGTGCTGTTTAAGTGTTTTTAATGAGATCAGCTTGTGACTAAAAGGTTGCCGTAAACAGAGGTTTCTGTCACCACTGGAGCTTAAAACCTAGTTTCTCCAAGGCAATATGAGTTTTGACTGACATTAATGAGTATAAAATCAGCAAATTGCTAAGGGTATGCAAAGACAGCTCTGACACTTCAGAATAATCCTAAAGGTAATGAGGCTAAATTATTTTACACAAGTTGTGCACGTTAATTTTAGAATGTGCTTGTTTACTCAATTTAAGTGAACAAGTGCTTCTTTGTAGAATATTAAATTAATTATGTAATTCTGGTCTCACAGACCACATCATTGCTCAGCTCTTCAAAAGCTCTAAAAAGCAGGTAAAATCAGTTTTTTACATTACAATATGGCACACACAAAACAAAGTTTTACATTACAAAATGGTATGCAGTAATTATTTTACATTGATTATGAATTGATTGATCTAACTTTTTATCCATCAGTTAAACTCTCCATATTTTGAAGGATGTTTTAGATCAGGGGTTCTCAACTCTGGCACTCAAAGTCCACTTTCCTGCATTTAGCTCCAACCTTGATCAAATTAACCTGCTTATAATTTTATAATCCTGAAGACCTTGATTAGGTTGTTCAGGTATGTTTGATTAGGGTTGGAGCAAAACAGAGTTTAGAACCCCTGTTTTAGATAATTCAACGATACAAAAACTGATGTACGCAGCGGAACTTGATGGCCCACTTCTCTTTTAAAGTTGGAATGAAAGCAAAAATTTCAAATGTCTTTCTTCACTATTTTGACATATTTCTTAGAAAAATGGCTTTTTTAACGAAAAAAATGTAGGACAGGCTTGATTGTGTCCATCAAAATTTGATTGTAAAGTATTTTGTAAAATTGTATAATATGTTACTTGCTGATTTTTATTCAAATGTGTGGTAACACTTTAGTTTAGGGTTCAATTCTCACTGTTAACCAGTTGCTTATTAGCATTCATATTACTAGGATATTGGCAGTTTATTAGTACTTATAAAGTACATATTAGCCTAATGTCTTATTCTGCATGACCATATTCTACATCCCTTAATCCTACCTAATACCTAAACTTAAGAACTACCTTAATAATTATTAACAAGCAGTAATTAGGTGTTCTGTTAGGACCACTATCATCAAAGATGATTGACAATTGCATAGTTTGGAAGGTCCAGAAAGGTACTAAAGACATCATTAAAACCATCAACATGACTGCATGAAGCGACGAGAATACTTTTTATGCCCAAAAACAAAACAAAAATAACAACTTTGTTCTTCAATATCATGGGGGGAATGAATTCCTCTCGCTAAATTCCCGATTGCACAATTCTTAGTGAGATGATGCAGTTTTGCCTGCTGAATTCGCTATTTAATTAGCTCCTGAGAAACGCAATAGAGAGTATGCATGTGATGTCACCGTCTGTCGTTGTGACTGGTTATGCCCAATGAGAGTCAAAACATCTGCAGCATTGGTTTTCAACGTGAATGCCACGAAAAACACATAAAACACATTCAAAAAGGGAAAGAGCTTTGCAATTGACTGTACAAATAGATTTGACAAGAAATGTGAGGTATATTTTTACAGACTGCTGAAAGCAAAAGAAAAGGACAACTGGACTCCAGGCAGCAAAACATGGATTTGCATTTATTATTTTGCCAATATGTTGAATTTTGAGGTAAAATCATACCCTATATATTGTATTGTTATATATTGTATTGACAACTCATCAATTAAATATTTACCATCTTACATTCTGCATAATTGCACAAAAACTATAACAAGATTTATGACTGGATGATAAAACACTGATATAAGTGATCACCTGGATTTAGACCTTTTTGGGACTCCTGCCTTTACATGCACATGAACTGTAATGACATCCCATTCTTAATCCATAGGGTTTAATATGGAGTTGGCCCACCCTTTGCAGCTATTACAGCTTCAACTCTTCTGAGAAGGCTTTCCACAAGGTTTAGGAGTGTATTTATGGGAATTTTTGACCATTCTTCTAGAAGTGCATTTGTGGGGTCAGGCACTGATGTTGGACGAGAAGGCCTGGCTTGCAGTCTCCGCTCTAATTCATCCCAAAGGTATTCTGTCGAGTTGAGGACATGACTCTGTGCAGGCCAGTCAAGTTCCTCCACACCAAACTCGCTCATCCATGTCTTTATGGACCTTGATTTGTGCACTGGTGCGCAGTCATGCTGGAACAGGAATGGGCCATCCCCAAACTGTTCCCACAAAGTTGGGAGCATGAAATTGTCCAAAATGTCTTGGTATGCTGAAGCATTAAGAGTTCCTTTCACTGGAACTAAGGGGCCAAGCCCAACCCCTGAAAAACAACCCCACACCATAATGCCCCCTCCACCAAACTTTACACTTGCAGTCAGGCAAGTACCAGATAAGTTCTCCTTGCAACCGCCAAACCCAGACTTCTCCATCGGATTGCCAGACAGAGAAGCATGATTTCTCACTCCAGAGACCACTGCATCTGACGCTTTGCATTGCACTTGGTGATATACTGTAAGGCTTGGATGCAGCTGCTCGGCCATGGAAACCCATTCCATGAAACTCTCTACACACTGTTCTTGAGCTAATACAAAGTTTGGAGGTCTGTAGCTATTGACTCCGTAGAAAGTTGCCGACTTCTGTGCACTGTGTGCTGACCCCACTCTGTGATTTTACATGGCCTACCACTTCGTGGCTGAGTTGCTGTTGTTCCCAATTGCTTCCACTTTGACCATGGAATATTTAGTACTGAAGAAATTTCACAAATGGACTTATTGCACAGGTGGCAACCTATCACGGTACCACGCTTGAATTCACTGAGCACCTGAGAGCGACCCATTCTTTCACAAAAGTTTGTAGAAGCAGTCTGCATGCCTAGGTGCTTGATTTTATACTGTGTGGCCATGGAAGTGATTGGAAAACCTGAATTCAATGATTTGGAGGGGTGTTCAAAAACTTTTGGCAATATAGTGTATCTCTGGAAGAATAAATATTTATAAAATCATTTCTACTTTTACAAATGCAAAGAATTAAATCTGATGCATAAGGCATACAACTGAAAGCAATGGAGTACCCTGCACGTTGATGCTAAAGGGGTACCCTGTGCTTTATAAAGTGACAAAAAGGGGTCCTGACCAAGCGTCAATATGTGACAAGTTGGGAGTGGGAACGTGGGGTTTTTTTTTCAGTCTTGAATGAATCAGTGTTTTGAACGAATTGGTTGAGTGAATTAGTGAATCAAATTTGTGGTCCATAACTATTGTATATAATCATATTATGTTGTCTTTACTAATGGTCGTAATATCTTAATAGCATCCCATCAAATGCCCACATCTTTTCTGATTCTGAAAGAATTCAGATAAGCTGAGGCTTCCTAGTCATTCTAGCTCACTTATTTGAAGGTATGCTTTTCTCAGCCTCCTTAACACTTTCAATTTGTTACTTTCATTTTTTTTTCTTCTGTTCCTTCCTTCAAGGTGTTTGACCTATCAATAGTGAGTGATTACCGGGCAGTGGCAAAGTTTGAGTTACTTTGGAGATGTCATTTAAAAACAACTGCGTTCTCATTGCACCTGACAGAGAGATGGGCAGATTAACAGCTGCTGCCACAATGACAGCAGTCAGTTCACCCAGAGGTCAACTCTCTGTTTATTTTTCTTCATTTCCATTCACACGCACTCTATCAATTCAATTTATTCACAGAATTTTTCTTCCTTAATTCTTGGTTCTGCTTTACTTTTTACTTTTTCTATTGCTCTATATTATCTTCTTAGTATCAGTATTTGAAGGTAACCTCAGGTGTTTAAGGTATGGTTTGATATATAAGAAAATGAGCCTTGTTACCTTGAAGATGTAAGCTCAAAATCTCATCCATGAATAATTCTGTTAGTTTTTACTGTTCCTATTGTGCAATGCAAGAAGCTCATCAATTGTTGGTGTTGGAAATGCAGTATTCCTGAGGGCTCAGGTGCAGTGCTTGCTGTGTTTACTGTCTTATGGAGGAATTTTTTGTGCCTCATCTCATACTGTGCATCAGCTCATCAGCTCTGCTCATTGTGTGTGTTTGTTTGTGTGTTTGTATAGCCCCTTTCACACAACACGTTGATCCCAGAAAATTGCCATAAACATTGCCAGAGTGCCTTCTGTGTGAACACAAACACGTCCCCGGATTGATTCCGGGATGTGGAACTTGTAACGTTGTTGGGATCAGTCTGGGAATGCGCCCTGTGTGAACAAAAGTCGTAATCAATGCAGTATGGGGTATGTCGTAGTGATGATGCTGAAGCTGAGATTGTTCGCCAGCATATGGAACGGTATGCGATGCGCTAGTTTATGATCGAATCAGAAGCAAAAATGCACGAGCATGGTTTCTCGAAAGAGAAATTACAGATCATAAGCAAACTTAAGACGCTGTGGAGACATTACATGTCACATCGATGTCACGTGTCTTTAAGGAATCTTTACAGGATGTGTGTGAACGCACACACAGATTCCAGAAAATCATTGGCAGTGTGAATGAACAAAAATCAGACGATTCAGGGGCAAATCCCAGGACACATTAAAGTGAACCCTTTCAGGAACAGGCAGATAAGACACATAATGGGTAACAAACCTTCACACTTGTGCATGGTTTTTAATTAATTTGTCTTCGGGTTTTGAGGCCTCTACACATTCTGAGGATTCTGCTCAATGGACCAAATGCTCTGCTCAATGGACCATATGCACAGAATGTTCTTAAGAACTTTTTCAATAATATAAGCCAGCTGGAAAACTTTTGATGAAATGTCACCTGTTGGTGTGTCAGTATCTTCAATGTCCTGAAAAAGCTTTAACAGCATCAGTAGTGTAATACTTAGTATATAATCAGAATATGGTCACTTAAATAGTCAGGGCAAGCGTTAATTTAGTTATTCAAATGTAAGACATGACATAAAAAAATGTGTTGGCAAAATTCAATTCGACCATCAGTTTTCACACTTTCATTTGAAGAAAATGTCAACACACTGTAAATGTACAATGCACTGCACTGACTGACAGCTTCAGTGATTATGAAGGGAGGGAGAAGCTCAATTCTTAATTTCCTTTGTAATGCATTTGCAAGAAAAGTTATTGTTTTTCATGAGATTTTGTGAGTTTCATACTTCACCTTAACAAAATGTATTTTTAAACCTAGTGATTTTATAATGTTTAATAATCATTCAAAAGCCAAAGTGAGTGAAAAACTATTACAGGAAATGGCTAATATGAACCAATACATGCTCCTCTGCTGCCATCTGCTGGTTATAAGCGATGTCACGCGTTTTTAGGCCAAAAATTTTTTGTCACATACAGCAAACATCTCCTCACTATCCGCTAGCTGTCTGTCCCCTGAACACACTGTAAAAAAAATGTGGTCTCTGTAGTTGCCACAAGCTCCGAAAACGGCAATAAAAACAAACTGGTGCAGTCTGGACCACAAAACATAATAAACATGCTCCAGCCAATAACCGACAAGAATGATTTTAAATGCGCGTTCATGACTGTTTCAGGAAGCACGGAGGGGAAGAGGAGGAGGAGGAGGAGGGAGGGTCTAGCTAGCCTCTGTTTTGTTTGACAACACTTCGAACGTCAACAGGAAGTTACTCCGCCCAGGATTGCTTAGAGCACCTTTAAAGGGTTAGTTCACCCAAAAATAAAAATTATGTCATTAATTACTCACCCTCATGTCGTTCCACACCTGTAAGACCTTCGTTCATCTTCGAAACACAAATTAAGATATTTTTTGATAAAATCCGATGGCTCAGTAAGGCATGCATTGCCAGAAGTAACACTCCCTTTTTCAATGCCCAGAATGCTACTAAAAACATATTTAAAACTGTTCATGTCACTACAGTGGTTCAACCTTAATACTATAAAGTGACTATAATACTTTTTGTGCACCAAAAATAACAAAATAGTGACTTTATTCAACAATATCTAGGGATGGGCGATTTCAAAACACTGCTTCATGAAGCTTCAAAGCTTAAGAATCATTTGTTTCGAATCAGTGGTTTGGAGCGCAACTGCCAGAGTCACATGAACAATTGAAGTTTCAAAACACTTATGATGTAACAAAGCCTCATTTACAAAAATCATAGGATTTTGGTGCTCTGAGCCACTGTTCCGAAGATGAACGAAGGTCTTACGGGTGTGGAACGACATGAGGGTGAGTAATATTTTCAAATAAAAGTGTTTTCTATCAAATGTTAGATTTCCTATATCTTGAAATGTTTGATTTTACAAATGGGGACAATCTCAGAAAGATGAATAAATAATGTTGTTGGTCATCACATTAAAAATGTTGCATGTGCGTGTCTAATTACAGATACCGCATTTCTTATTCAAATGTTCCCATTAGCTTAATCATTTTTTCAATCAATAAAACTGGTTTATTGGCAAATTAGGTAAGTGTGATAACTGCATTGAAATAAAAATACAACATTAAAAAGTCAACCATTGATGGTTTTGTATCGATAACAGCTAAACGTTCACTGGAAATGCCAAAGCTGGCTTAACTGAAACCAGGAAGTAACCGTGCATATGGTCAGTTGCAGAGGTGGACAAAGTACACTCCATTACTTGAGTGAAAGTATAGATACTACTGGTCAAATATTACTCCATTATAAGTGAAAGTTGTAAAGAAAGATTTTTATTTAAGTAAAAGTTCAGAAGTACTTGCTTTTAAAAGTACTTGCATATCAAAAGTAAATTTCCTTTATGTCAACGCATCGTTTTATTATTGTTGCATTTTGTATGTATGCACGCTATGCCATCATGGTGGTTTAAGCCAGTCAGTGATGCTCCATCCGACATGCTAGCATACAGCTACCTTGTTATTAGGTATTGTAATGTAGCCCAACTACATTTTTGCATGCTAACTAACGTCATTGTTGAACATTACCTATGCGTTTGCGGTGTATCCACAAAGCAATGGCAACTTGGTGGGCAAAAATCCATAAAAATCTTTTGACTGACCATACTTCATACTGAAAATTTAGCTCTAAAAGCACAGACTTACTTCAATATGCTTCTGGCAGTTTGGATGGCGAGTTTTTGAAGGCTGTGATATGGTTTATTTTAGGCAAACAAAGCAAGCATTTAAAACAAAACAAATCTTTTCAGAAAACTATAACATACTTTCTAAGTATGACCATGTGTGCGTGCACTGCACTGAGAAACCGTCTTCTTTCATTTTGCCAATTGATCAGTGTTCAGTGTCCATCCTAGGTATATATGTTAACTTCCGCGACGTAGTACACTATGCCATGGCGTTCTACACAATGACATGATGTACTACACGTTGTATGTCATGTCATTGTGTAGAACGCCATGGCATTATGTACTACGTCGCAGAAGTTAATGCTTTTTGGACGTGTGTTGAATGCGTATGGCTGTCACACCGGAAGCTCGTTATTTTACTTTATACGTTTTAAATAAGGAAACTAGTCTTACACAAATGCATCAATTCACTTCAGAAGGCCTTTATTAACCCCCTGGAGTCGTATGGATTTATTTATTTATTTTTTTGTTTGTTTATGGATGGATGCCTTTTTTTGTCTTCAGAATTTGGATTACCATTCACAACCATTATAAACCTTGGAGGACTAAGGATATTTTTAAATATATCTCTGATTGTGTTCATCTGAAATAAGATTGTCATATACACCTGGCTTGAGGGTAAGTAAATCATGGGATAATTTTCATTTTTGGGCGAGCTATCCCTTTAAATGTAGTTAAATTCAAAAAGATAAATTCATATATGAAGTTTCCAGAAAAAATAAATAAATAAATACTCCAGTTAAGTACAGATACTCAAAAAGTGCACTTAAGTACAGTGCTGAAGTTAATGTACAAGTTATCGGTTCATTCTTTCAATTAAATAACTTCTTTCCATTTTGTGAAAGCTGCTGTTCTTGTTTTGGCTGATTGTGCACACCCATTTTTTTTTTTTTTTTTTTTTGCAGTGAGTGATATAAAAACTTCAGTAGTACCAGGCAATACAAGCCTTTCTAGAGCAGCATGCAACTTATCATTCAAGATGGCACTGCGAATGCCTGCCTCGGTGTGGTGGTCTCCAATTCTTCTGTTGTTTTTGTTTGTTTGTTCTGTGTTTAGTCATTCTTTTTCTGTAAGTTTTACCAGAGACAAACTTCTTAATATTTAACAACATACACCAGAAAATATGTTTCCATTTTTTGACTATTCAGATATTTTGTTGGACATTCCAGATGGAAGGGCAGTGGTGCTGCTCAAACACGCGGTCAGACACAGATGGGGGGAAATGTGCCGGTGCGCTGGTTAAGCTCCGGACCGCGAACTTGGGTTCCGAACCGTGCTCCTAAGTATTTATCTTGCGAATCTCCGATCAGAGGTGACTGTCCAAATTATGTAATTTCAGAAATGTACATATACAAATAACACAGTTAGCAAACAAAGTATTAATTTGAGGTAGAAACAATGAGCTTATGGAAGTAATAAATCCATGTTAACAAAGATTAGGATATGTAGAAAAATTTGGAATGTTGTGAATTATGTGAATGCCTAGCAAAAGAGATGCGTCTTTAATCTAGATTTAAACTGGGTGAGTGAGCCTGAGCCCCAAACATTATCAGGAAGGCTATTCCAGAGTTTAGGAGCCAAATGTGAAAAAGCTCTCCCTCCTTTAGTGATCTTAAAGAGCATGAAGGATTGTAGGGTGATAGAAGTTAAATACACAGGAGCTAAACCATTTAGGGCCTTATAGGTCAGTAGCAATACTCTATAACTGATACAGAACTTTATAGGTAACCAGTGTAGAGATGATAAAATTGGTAAAATATTTTCTTGACCTGGTAAGATCTCTAGCAGCTGCATTTTTGTCTAATTGTAGCTTGTTTATTGAGGATGCAGGACAAACAGCTAGTAATACATTACAGTAATCTAGTCTAGACATCAGTCAACATATTTCATAGCTTAGCGATTGTTTCTGAGGTGGTAGAAGGCTGTTTTTGCAACATACGAAATATGATTTTCAAAGGACAAGTTGCTGTCTAATATATAGTACTATATATAACTGTATACAGTAACAGTACATACTTCTAAATGCAGATTGTAGTCTAAGAGAATATGTGTACAGGTTTTTGGTAGAATAATTTGTTGGTCTTATCTGAATTTAATAGAAGAAAATTACTAGTCGTCCAATGTTTTATATCTTTGACACACTGCCAATTTGGATAATTTAGAGATTTCATCTGGTCGTGATGAAATATGAGTATCATCGGCATAGCAGTGGAAACTAACTCCATGTTTTCTTATAATATTAACAAGTGGCAGCATATTTATTGAAAATAGCTTTATTGTTTTTGGACTAGCCTCACTCTAGAGTACCACAAATTTAGTGGTTTATGGCTTAAATATTAATATTTTGTATTAATATTAATATTAATTGTCATGTTCCTGTCACTTCCCGGACTCCAATTCCCATAATCCTCCCTGCCAGTCACCTGCACACACTCCACACTAATCACTAATCACCACACCCAGCTGCAGCACATTAATCAGACTATATAAGACTTTCATTCTCCACACATCATTGCAAAGTCTTGTTTACCCATGTGTACAATTCCGAGCATTTCCCTGTCTGTTCTGCCTGTTACCGTTTGGACTGTTACCTTGGTTATCCCTGTCTGCCGCCTGCCTCGATCTCTTGCCTGTCTTTGTTTGCCCTGTCTGCCGCCTACCTCGACCCTCTGCCTGTTAACTGGTTTTGTGACTCCTGTACTGCCCTTAATGTGGAATAAAAGCTGCAAATGGATCTCCCTCTTGTCGACCTATCATTACATTAATATTGAGTCAGATGATTCTTTCCAATATTTTTGGGGCACCAGCCAAGGGGTCTCACCTTGACAATAAAGAACAATCATGTAATAAATGGATTTTAATAAGAAAAGGATAGACAAGAGTAACTAACAACTACTGAGTGGATAAAGTGCAAAAAGACTGATAAATGCAAGTGAATGAGTAGGATTCTGAATTCGACAAATAAACCAAGAGATTATTTGTAATCAACTGATATCAGCTATGCAAGATCTAATGCAAATTAGATAATCATATACTGACAATATACACTAATGCCAAGGTCTCTAGAAAGAGGTTTGGTAAGTGATATTTACGTCTGCCTGGTCTTGCTGAATTTTCCTCTTTTTGAACTGGGCAGCAATGCAGTGGGAAGAAAGGAGTTGGAATCCATTTCACAGCCTTGAACACGAAGTACTTGTGAATGTTAAACTCCTTGAGCACAGAGAAGGTCCTTTTCCTGGAACACGCACAAGAAGCAGCCTTGAAAGTTCTGATGTATGTGCAGACGATCCTTATTCTTTGGAACACGCAGACGGAAGGATCTTTAGATTCTGATGTCAGTGTAGATCCAGGCAGTCTAGAACATGCAGATCTGGAGGATTTATGATGAGAGGATTTTGAAGTTGGTGCAGAAGATATCTTGAAGATGGGGGGCTAAGCTTGTCGTCGTTGTCTCCATTGCAGTTTTCAAACTCCCCAAATTCACTTCTTGCTGAACTTCCTTGTTTCTCTCTGTAGAGCTTCAGAGTCTTGAGAGAGCAGCTTCACAACTCTGTGGAGTTGGACTTAGCTTAGCACATCTTGGGACCAGAACCTTGAACCGGGACTGGAACAGGAACAGGAACTAGAGCCTGGAACCAGAACGGGAAACTGCAGTAACCTGACAAACTGGAACAATTCTCTGTCTCAGAAACCAATCTTTTAACCTGTCCCGAGAAGGAGGGAAACGCAAATTGGCACCTTTCAGATCCAGTGTTATTATTGGCTGATGCTGTCAGAGGTGGTAACTGGATGGCCCACTCTTGCATGAGGTTCTTTTGCATAGCTTAAAGTTCATGTTTAGAACAATGTCCTTAAAGTTTTTCCTATGCATGATTCACTTTTCAAACCACTTTCAGATTAACCTAGACATCGTGCTGCAACATTAAGATCAAACATCATTGAGTTATATTGAACTTTTACCTCTGCATTAATGTATACCTTAATAGGCAAGTTTGTATATTTTGCATGTACACAAACACCCATTAAATATATAGAGTTCAGATAATAGAAATGGAGAAGATTTGCTCCATTTGTCCACTGTGTGTCTATTTTGTGTCCTTTGTGACTTCAAGCCACATGGCAAACTTGTTTGATGAGTGGAGTTCACTCACCAGTTCACACCTCAGGTCTTAGGACTGAGGGACTGGGGTGAATAATGGGGAGAATTGTGATAGAATTAGCCTGCTCAATGGCATGCTAATGTCATCATTCTTCCTTTGCACAAATGGACAGGGTAATTGTCTTGATAGGCTTATCTGCAAGCCTATCTATTTCCTTGTTTGCTTCTCTTGGAGGTGTGAGTTTTGAGGTCCTGTGCTTTTCATTATGGCAGATGAAAGGGGACTGTTGATGTAATGGGGGCGTCTGCCCTCATGTCTGCCTGCTGATCACTACATAGCAGAGGGCCTAACACAAGATGCTTGCGGCACTCCATAATTTACTGATGTGATCTTAGATTTTTCCCCGTTTAAATATACAAAATGGTAACGTTCTGGTAGATATGATCTAAACCACCTTAATGCCTGTCCCTGAATACCATTGTAATTTTGTAGTCGATATAAGAGTGTTTTATGATCTATAGTGTCGAATGCAGCAAGTAAAACTAGATCAAGTAAAACTAGTATTGAGATACAGCCTTGGTCAGAAGCTAGAAGTAAGTCATTTGTAATTTTAACAAGTGCAGTTTCTGTGCTATGATAAGGCCTGGCTGAAATTTTTCATAGATATAATTTTTTGTAAGAAGGAGCACAATTGATCAGACACAACTTTTTCTAGTATTTTAGACATAAATGGAAGATTTGAAATGGGTCTGAAATTTGCCAATACATTTGGATCTAATTGCAATTTCTTAATGAGAGGCTTAATAATTGCCAGCTTAATAACTCCAACAATCAGCATTTTCTCGACGTTGATCAATAAGTCTGAGAGAAAATCTGCAAATTCTTTTAGGAAATCAACATAGGAGTCATTCAGGTTCCTGGGCACCACCATCTCTCAGGACCTGAAATCGGACACTCACATAAACTCCATAGTGAAAAAGGTCCAGCAGAAGTTGAACTTCCTTTGTCAGCTGAGGAATTTCAACCTGCCACGGGAGCTACTAAAACTATTATACTCCGCCGTTATCGAGTCTATCCTGTGTTCATCTATAACTGTCTGGTTCAGCTACCAAATCAGACATCAGGAGACTAAAATGTATAGTCAGGATGGCTGAGAAGATTATTAGTTCCCCCCTGCCCAAGCTCCAATATCTTTACACCTATGTTAGAGAGCACTGAGCAACAGAACAGACAGGCTCAAAAATAATATGGTAAGAAATACCAGTTTGCAATACCAAGTAGCATAACGAGCTGTTTTGTACAGCTAAAAAATAACTGGAAGCAGATAACACAGGAAGCCAGACACATTCAATAAACAAATTGTTGTGCCCACTCTTAAGGTAAAAAATAAGGTGTAAAAGTATCTGTAGATCTTCATTAGGGCATGTGCACAAGCTTGTAATGAGGGCGTGGAAATCATAGGGCTGACAAAGGCTTTGATTGTAGCAGTGCATGGAGCATTATTATCTTTATCCTTAAACACTTATGTTTTGGGGATCTGACTTTTTGTAGTCACTCCTTGTCAGAAAAAAAGTGAAAAAAGTACCTTTAGGGGTACACTATGGGGGTACAGCATCTTCCTCAAAGGGACACCTTTGTATCTTATCTATTGTTACAATAAGGGTAGAAAGGTTACCTTTGGTACAAGGTGAGGTACAAGGTTACCTTTAAGGGTACTGTATAGCTACAACCTAAAAGTACAAATTTAATTTTTTTTTTTTTTTTTCTGTCAGTGTTGTATATATGTAAAGGTTCCCTTTCGATACTTCACTCGTACTGCGTATGGGAAAGGTCTCCTTTTTCCCTGTTACTGAAGCCTTTTTCAATAACGCAGTGTAACTGCATCGTCATTGGTTCACTCATAGACAAGTTGTTGAACCAATGACGGCGCGGCATAGCTGCACGGCCTATGGCGACAAAGCCCGCGAATATTCCCGCCGAAATGGGCGGGGTAGCTATATAAGCAGGCGCGTCGCCATAGGATTTCAGTTCTCTCTCCTTCAGCGACGACTTCATATCGCTCTTCGCTGATCTCCGGCTGAAGCCTTCGCCGCCTGGAAGAAGCTCGCCTGGGAGAAGTTCTCGCCGCCGTCGAAGAGGCACCCGCAGCGGACTGAGCTGAGACCGTCGAACGAAGACAGCGCCGGCGCCCTCGCAGACTGCCGCCTCGAGCGCCGCTCTCGAGCCGCCCGCTTCCGGCCACCTCTCAGCGCGTCTCCTGCCGCCATCCGCCACCGTATTAAGAGCTTCTCCCGCGGCTTAACGCCGCTTTCTAAAAGAGCTTTCCCAGCGGCTCTCGCCGCTCTAAAAGAGCTACAATCGCCGTTTTCACAGCGGCGGCGTTGCCTCAATGCCGCGCCATAGCTGTGGCACATGCAGAGCCTTGCTCTGCGGATCTTCGCTCTCTAGCAGCTGTTCACCGCGCCGCCCTTGTGCCGTCTTCAGCATCTGAGAGCTTTCAGCTCATCCCCTGCCGTCTTCCGTCAGGTGAGTACAGAGCTTATTTTCTTACTTTCTCGCTGGCGTTTGCTTCAAACGCCGTTTCTCCGAACGCGTCTTTTGCCGGGTCCTCCCCCGCAAACCGCGTTCGTTGGGGATGCGTGCTCTCACTCGGGAGCGCGAGAGCGAGCTCTCACTCTCGGCTGAATTTGACATGATGCTCTCCCCTGACTTAGGCGAGACTCATGATACATTTTCTATCTGAGTGTGTGTGTATTTCTCTCAATGCGCGTCGTTCGCCGGTCCCTCCTCCGCGAGCCGCATTAGTTCAGAAATATGACATGACTTTCTTCCCTAGCTTGGGTGAGAAACATGTTTATATGCTTAATTTAATGGAGTATATTTCTGCTGTTTGCACTGAGTCTTCTCTACGCGTTGTTCGCCGGTTCTGCCCGCGAGCCGCGTTTATTGAGAAATATAACCTGTCACTCTCCCCCCTCTTAGGTGACACCCATGTTATATGCATTCAGTTTATATAGCAGATTTTTACAGAAGTTATCTGAATCTCTCAGCTGAATTTGACATGATGCTCTTCCCTGACTTAGGCGAGACTCATGATGCATTTTCTATTTTGTGTGTGTATTTTGCCTTATCTCTATGCACGTTGCTCGCCGGTTCCGCCCCGCAAGCCGCGTCGATTGAGTAATATGACGTGACGTGCTCCCCCGACTCGGGCGAGAAACATGTTTTAATACACCATTAATGGAGCAGATTTTGCTGTTTGCGCTGAGTTTCTCTATGCGTTGCTTGCCGGTTCCGCCCCGCAAGCCGCATTTATTGAGAAATATAATATGTCGCTCTCCCCCTGTCTCGGGCGAGACATATGTTATATATATATATTTCAGTTTATAGTGTATTTCTGCCGAGTTTGCTGAATTTCTCAGCGCGTTGCTTGCCGGTTCTGCCCTGCAAACCGCGTTCTTTGAGAAATATAACGACACTCTCACCCGTCTCAGGTGAGACCTATGTTGTTTATATATTCAGTATATCAGTCGATGTAGCATATTTATTCCAGTCTCTCTGCGTGTCGTTTGCCGGCCCTGCCCCTGCAAGCCACGTTCATGAGGATGTATGCGCTCACTGAAAGCGAGCTCAATGCTCATTTGTGCTTGGTGGAACTAACATGCTCATTATGCTGGACCTCTGTTCATGTGACTTGCTGGCTCTGCCCTGCAAGCCATGTTCATTGAGGAAGAGCGGTCTCACTTCCGACACCACTCGGCTGAATATATCTTGATGCTCTCCCTTGACTCAGGTGGACACATGATGTATATTTTTTCCAAGAAGCATATATCTGTTTGCTGAGTTTCTCAGCATGTCGTTTGCCGGTTTCAACCCGCAAACCACGTTCATGAGGATGTATGCGCTCACTGAAAGCGAGCTCAATGCTCATTTGTGCTTGGTGGAACTAACATGCTCATTATGCTGGACCTCTGTTCATGGGACTTGCTGGCTCTGCCCTGAAAGCCATGTTCATTGAGGAAGAGCGGTCTCACTTCCGACACCACTCGGCTGAATATATCTTGATGCTCTCCCTTGACTCAGGTGGGACACATGATGTATATTTTTTCCAAGAAGCATATATCTGTTTGCTGAGTTTTTCAGCGTGTCGTTTGCCGGTTTCACCCCGCAAACCACGTTCATGAAGATGCGTGAGCATTTCTAAAAACTAGCCGGTGTGCAGGCCCCATCCCAGCGGCCCGCCACCTGGCGCCATTCAACCCCTTGTCACGCCGGGCCTGGCAGGCCATCCCCGGAGTATCAAGTGGGTTCTGGGGATAATATCTCAAGGCTACTCGCTCCAGTTTGCTCGCAGACCCCCGATTTTTGGCGGGGTGCTTCCCACTTCAGTAAACACGGACGACACTCACGTCCTCCGAGCCGAAGTGAAGGGGCCTATAGAAATAGTCTCTCCCTCAGAGAGTGATTACAGCCATTACTTTCTCATTCCCTTGAGTGATGGTGGTCTCAGACCCATCAAGATTAGACCTCAGACTCTTGAACTTTTCCCTCATGCGACGGAAGTTCAAGAGGTTAACGCTGAAGCAGATCCTCGCGCAGGTTCGCCCCGGGGACTGGTTCTGCTTGCTGGACCTAAAAGATGCATACTTTCACATCCAGATAGCCCCCATCACAGGTGATTCTTGAGATTCGTATTTGAGGGTGTGGCTTACCAATATACGGTCCTTCCATTCGGGCTGTCCCTAGCTCCTCGCACTTTTATCAAGTGCATGAACGCGGCGCTTTCCCCACGGAGACAGTTGGGAATCCGGGTTCTCAATTATCTCAATGACTGGCTTATCCTAGCCCAGTCACGAGCCAGTCAGCGCGCTCTGGCCATTCAGCAGCTCGTGGCTTTGGTCAGGAACAGAGCCTATCTTCCTCTGAAGTATTTCCAGAGGATACTAGGGCTGATGGCTTCCGCCTTCCCGGTTCTGCAGCACGGCCTTCTTCGGATGCGGCCTCTGCAATACTGGTTGACGTTCCGGGTCCCTCCTCACGCTTGGCGGCACGGCTGCCTGCGTCTCGGGGTCAATCAGGCCTGTTTGACAGCTCTGAAACCCTGGATGAACCCTGTATGGTTGTCAAGGTGTACCCCTACAGGCGGTGTCCAGAAGGACGGTGCTCTCAACAGATGCATCCAACACAGGTTGGGGTGCTCTTTGAAAGGGCAGACCGGCCTTCGGCTCGTGGTCTCACGAAGAAAGCCATCTGCACATCAACTGCCTCGAGATGTTGGCAGTGATTCGAGCCCTTCACGCATTTAGGCACACCTGACGGGATGCCACGTCTTAAGTCCAGTCAGACAGCATGACAGTGGTGTCATACATAAATCACTGGGGGGGTCTTTCGTCCAGCCGCTTATGCGCTCTGGCGAAGCATCTTCTGGAATGGGCATTACTGAGGTTTGTCACTCAGAGTG
This sequence comes from Megalobrama amblycephala, assembly GCF_018812025.1. Lineage (NCBI taxonomy): Eukaryota > Metazoa > Chordata > Actinopteri > Cypriniformes > Xenocyprididae > Megalobrama > Megalobrama amblycephala. The sequence goes on along the minus strand of NC_063060.1, from coordinate 19,735,228 downwards.
ACTCACATACCCGGGAGAACAAACTTGGGAGCAGATATGCTATTTCGGAGCAATGTCCCCTCAGATGAGTGGATGCTCCACCCCCAGACTGTTCTCACAATCTGGGAGTCCGTTGGGAAGGCAGAGGTAGACCTCTTCGCCTCAGAAGACAACTCTCACTGCCCAATTTATTTCTCAAAGGAGGACGATGCGCTGGCTCACGTCTGGCCCAGCACCCTCCTTTATGCTTTTCCCCCGATTGCTCTGATCTCGCAGATCATCAGACGATTCAGGGAAGACAAGCACAGAGTCCTCCTGGTGGCCCTGCTCTAGAGGAGCCAAGTTTGGTCCTCAGAGCTGTTCAGGGTTTCCACGAAAGCTCCGTGGCCGATCCACCTGAGACGGGACCTCCTCTCTCAGGCGAACAGGACAATTTGACATCCCCAGCCAGAACTCTGGGCTCTGGACTTCTGGTCCCTCGATGGGAGCCTGCTAATCTCCCCGGGGACGTGCTGAATACCATCTCTCAGGCAAGAGCTCAGTCCACGAGACGCCTCTACGCCCAGAAATGGTCGGTCTTTGTTAGCCAGTGTTCTGCACACAACATAGACCAAGTGGAGTGTGATGTATCTCCGATACTGTCTTTTCTCCAGGAGCGTCTAGAACTGGGTCGCACCCCTTCAACGCTCAAAGTTTACGTAGCAGCCATCGTAGCGTTTCATGCTCCCATCGCTGGCCAGTCAGTGGGACGAAACAACCTTGTGGTGCGTTTCTTGAGAGGTTCTAGGCGATTGAATCCACCTCATCCTCTCACCGTTCCCACCTGGGACCTCTCTTTGGTCCTCAGAGCTCTCAAAGGGCCTCCCTTTGAGCCACTGTGTTCAGCTGACCTCAGACCCCTGATGCTCAAAACCACTCTGCTACTTGCACTAGCATCGGTTAAGCATGTTGGTGACTTGCAGGCCCTCTCCGTGAGCCCTGCATGCCTTGAGTTCGGGCCCAACGACTCCAAGGTCGTTTTGAGACCTAGGCATGGCTACGTCCCTAAGGTGCTCTCGACTCCATTCAGAGCACAGGTCATTTCCCTCTCAGTGCTTCCTCCCTCGTCGGACGAGCGAGAGCTGGAATTGCTCTGCCCCGTCAGGGCATTAAGGACCTACGTTGATCGATCACAGCCTTTCCGGCAATCCAATCAGCTCTTTATCTGCTTTAGAGACCGCACCAAAGGGTGTTCGGTCTCAAAGCAACGTCTTGCGCGTCAGATAGTCAACGCTATTACTCTTGTTACTCCTCTATGGGCCTCAACTGCCCCATAGGAGTTAGAGCCCACTCCACTAGAGGAATGGCTTCCTCTTGGGTCTGGTTTAGTGGAGTTTCGATTAAAGACATCTGTGAGGCGGCCGGCTGGTCCTCGCCGTCCACTTTTGTCAGATTTTATCATTTGGACGTCCCGACCTTACAAGCTCGGGTCCTCTCGGTATGATCTAGCGGCCTCTATCGAGCTCCGCTTCATGCCACTCTGGGAGTTACTTCCCTTTTGGTAGTGTAACGAGGGTTCGATGGCTCCGGCCTTCTCACTTGTCCTCTGGTTCCCTCGCGGTGTCCAAGACAAGTCCAGTCGTTCCCCGCCGTGCCGTTGAATTCGTTCCCCATACGCAGTACGAGTGAAGTATCGAAAGGGAACGTACTCGGTTACCAACGTAACCTCGGTTCCCTGAGATACGGAACGAGTACTGCGTTACATGCCGTGCCACGAGGCTGCAGCTTCAGTGTCGTCGCTTCAGTCGAATGACCTGAAATCCTATGGCGACGCGCCTGCTTATATAGCTACCCCGCCCATTTCGGCGGGAATATTCGCGGGCTTTGTCGCCATAGGCCACGCAGCTATGCCGCGCCGTCATTGGTTCAACAACTTGTCTATGAGTGAACCAATGACGATGCAGTTACACTGCGTTATTGAAAAAGGCTTCAGTAACAGGGAAAAAGGAGACCTTTCCCATACGCAGTACTCGTTCCGTATCTCAGGGAACCGAGGTTACGTTAGTAACCGAGTACGTTTTGTTAGTTCTTACTAAGAGGCTTCACAGTGCTCCTAAAAACAGTGGTAAAATTAAAATGCTAAGAGTATTTCACCATGAATCATCCCCTTAACAGTTGAAAAACTATAATATTTATACAGTATTTTACTAAAATATTTTTTTTAAATATTCAATTATTACAATATGGCCTATGCCCAAGCATTTTATTGACTTATATTTCTGAAACAGTTTTGGAAATTTTAATAAGATTCAAACTCTTACAAAACATGTTTTTTTTTTTTTTTTTTTTTTTTTTTTTTGCTCATTAGACTGAATTTTTAATATCACCTGGTGAGTGGATATACTCTAAACATTTAATATTTGTAGACTTTTTTTTATTTTTATAAAAAAATTCACTATATTGAGTGAATTGACAGCATGTCTGTGAACAAAACTTAAGAAACTTTTCTTAATAATTTCTTAACAATTTACTTCACTCTTAAATGTCAAAAAAAAAGCAATTGAGAAATATGAGAATTATGAATGCCTTTCATTCTTAATATAACAAAACTTTGTATTGTATATATTACTTTTATCTGCAATAAGCCAGTATTGAAGTATGTATTGATTTTTCATAAGTGCATTCCCTGAGAAAGAATGGATATCACTATAGTCTCATAGAGAATGGGCAACGCTGTTTTTGCAAGACACCATAATTACATCTTCTATGCTGAAAGTACACACTGATCCTGATAGATGTGAGACCAATAGCCTGCATAAATAACATTCAAAAAGAAATTCAGAGCATGTTTCCTTGTGCACCAGATGGTTTTTGTCTCACATATACAAGCTGATTGATTGCAGCTTAATCAAATCTGCTGCTTAGATACCGTCAGCTACCGTTTCCTGTTTTTGGTCTGTCTCTCAACCATAAATTCAAAAGGTAAACATGTTTTACATTACAGAACAGACATGGGTCACTTTTGATGCAAAAAATGTTATTCTAAATCTAATTATCAAATATTAAAGATAAGAAGTGTTGATGCCCAGCCAAACCACCTCTCCCAACTCATCCTTTTTTTTCTGAAGCTCCTAAGTGAACCAGGTTCAATGTCTTTTTTCCCACTGGGGATGTGTGTTTTCCTATAATTAAAAACATCAGTAGTCCAGTCTGCATTACAAAGCTGATCCTGTATGACCACAGGCTCTGTCTACATGCACATCTATCCCTACAGCCTCAAACCGTCAGAATGCCAATCCCCTTAGCACAGCTTTTTGCATGTTGTTCTGACATATGAATATTATCTGCCAAAGAGAATGTACTTTTTAATCAGAATTTACTCAGCAAGCCTGTTCATCTGGCTGGAGGTACAAAATCAAATGTATTGATCGTAGAATAAATCAGATTAAAATGCATACATGTTTAAGGTCATTTTATTGCTTGGCAGGATAAAAGCTGAAAGCATATAAAACCATAATTCAGTTTGCCAGGTTTATCACCTGTTCACACATTCAGACTGTTTTGTGTCACCCACCCAGCACTGCCAGAGTGGATTACCATGGATCTTCCCTTAACCTACAGGCTATGTGCATATCAGCGTTTTCTGATTCATGGCCTTTGCATTTACAAAAATCTCATCATTCTGAAATGTCACACAAAGCCTCAATATGGCACATACGCATGATAAGCAATTCACTCATCACATATGAATTGTATCTTTAAGCACATTTTCATTGCCACCACTTCCTCTTTTCTAAGGTATGTAACTGAATCCAGGCTTTGGAATAATCATACCTTCTTTTCGAAAGAATTTTTTGTGAAAACCTTCCAAAAGCCTTTTTAATATGCTAAGTACATTACTCTACATGTGCTAAGTATTTATTTATTTATTTTTTTGGTAGCAATTTATTTCCCAGCCCTGTTCTGCATGTACATTCTCTGTACTTACAATAACTGGGTAATAACTATGTACTAATCCTGCACTCAACCCTAAATCTAACCTTATCCCATAAATTATCATAATTTTAATTGTTAAAGGCTGTAAAAATGCTACGATAAAAACTTGTTACTATACTATATACAGTAAAAAAAAAAAAAACCTGTAATAGACCTAATGAGACATTTAATTTATTTTCACAGTAAAATACAGTTAGGCCGTGTGTCCACCAAAGCATTTTTTCCAGCTGCTAGCGTACTTTTTCAATTGTTTTCAATGGGAACGCCACGTTTTTTAAACGGCAGGAGCGTAACAAGGCGCTGAGCGTCTTTTTCACGCTCAAGTGCTGAGAGTTCGGCATTTTTTACTGGTCGCCTCGAGTCGAAGAATGTTCAACTTTGAATAAAACACTGCGCTCATCATTGTCACTTTTTAGCCAGCCGTCCAATCAGAGTGGAGGAGGGGTGGGACAAATACAACACCGACCAACTGTCACAACATTCTTGCTGTACAACGACATTAACAAGCAGAGTACAGAACAAAATGAATGAGAAATTAGCATTGCTGGTCTCCGAATATACATAGCAAGTAATTTCACATTGTGTCAACATTTTTATTCTGAAACAAATTACCTGCAAAATCAGTTATAAGTAACAGTGCCGCGGATATTCCGTATCATAGCAACAAAGCGTCCCAACTGAAAAAAACGCTGCAGAAGCGCTCTCAAGCTCTCACAGATAAGCGTTTTAAGCAGAGCGCCTAGCATTTTCAGCTGGCTAAAAATGCTTTGGTGGACACACGGCCTTACATTTACAACTTTTGGAAAGGGAAAAGAACAAGTAATCTTATAATTTACAGTGAAAAATTAAATTGGCATTCCTATAATTCTCTCTGACAGCTCACGTTTGATGGTTTTTCATTGAAATAAATGTTTCGTCTTAGGCTACGTTCACAATGTTAGTATAAATCCGATTATTTGTGTATCCGACTGAAATATGATCTAAAATTATTGATTGTTGTAGTGATTTTGGTCTAGCCTCACAAGGTGGCACCACAAATGTAGATATTTTGGACTAGCCTCACACGAGGGCACCACAAATGTAGTTATGGTCTTAAATATTAATATTAATATTTTGTATTAATATTAATATTGAGTCAGATGATTCTTTACAATATTTTGGGCTCCAACACCATCCAATCACAGCGCACTCCCTCACCAGAGTACTGATCACACCCTTCAATTTGCTTATAGGTCTAAACGAGGGGTAGAGGATGCAGTTGCGACTCTCTTACATTTAGTACTCCAGCATTTGGATAAGCCAAAAACTTTTGTTAAATTACTTTTTATTGATTTTTCATCTGCCTTTAATACCATTCAGCCACATATTTTAGTTGAGAAGCTCTTAAATGAATTTGGGTTGGATTTTAGTCTTGTAGGATGGGTTTTAGATTTCCTCGTGCAGAGAACTCAGAGAGTTAAAGTAAATGACTGTTTTTCCAAATGACTGGTGTCATCCACTGGGTCACCTCAAGGATGTGTCCTTTCTCCTTTATTATTTATCCTGTATACAAATGTCTGTAAAAGCAGTTATAGAAATAGACACATCATAAAATTTGCTGATGATTCCGTAATTGTTAGCTTAATGAGTGAGGAGGACCCTACGCATGGTCCTGTGGCTGATGATTTTATTATGTGGTGTCAAAATACTTTCTTAAAACTAAATGCTTCCAAAACTAAGGAGATGACTATTGATTTTAATTCTAGAAGGAAATCTTTTCATGGTATGCAATTAAGCATTAATGGAGTAGGCATCGAGAGTGTTGAGCAGTACAAGTATTTGGGGACTGTTTTGGATAATAAATGGTCCTTTTCTCCCAATACTGAGGCTACTTGTAAGAGGGGGCAGCAAAGATTGTATTGTTTGCGGAAATTAAGGTAATTGCAGGTGGACAAAACATTGATGTGCATGTTCTATAGATCCTATATTGAGTCACTGTTATCCTTTTCACTGTTGTGTTGGTTTAATTCTCTAAATGTGAAAAACAAGAATTATCTTGAAAGGATTGCAAATCAGGGTAGTAAAATAACTGGGAGTAAGCAAATGTCTATGGCCCAGTTATATCATAGAAAGGTTCTGGGTAAAGCCCAAAGTATTTTACTAGATGATTCCCATCCAATGTACCATGAGATTAACCTTCTCCCTTCTGGCATTCGGTATAGAACTCCGATTAGTAAAACAAATCGGTTTAGACATTCATTTATCCCCTCAGCGGTAAAGTTTTTAAATTTAAGGTGAGGAATTTATTTATTTATTTTTTTTATTTTTTTTTTTTTAGGAAGGAAATGAACATTTAATGTTTGTATTGTGTTTTTGTTGTTTATGTGAAATGCTTGTGTGCTGCAACCAAATTGCCTTCGGGAAATTAATAAAGATGAACTGAACTAATAAAGATGAGCTGAACTGAACTGAACTGAACCCACCTGCACTCAATAAGCATCCCAATCACGCACCAGTTAAAAGACACCCGCCCTGCGTTCCATTCGGAAGGGCTCATCCCTATGCCCTAATCCCTTCAAAGGATTTACCCTCCGGAGTGAGAGCTTCGAAGGGATGAAGGGTGTAGGGGTAAAAAAAACTCTTTTTTTGGAACGCACTTCTGCATCATCTTAACGAGACAATCAAGGAAGAGTAGATTGTGCAAGCTGCGCACTTTGTTTAACGTTAGTTTATTTATATTTTAGGTTTATCGCATGTAGGCTATATTGTGTCTATGCATTTTAAACATTTGAATGGACTGATAAAGGGAGCTGTAAAATTTTTGTTGAAGTACAGTGTCGTTTTGACCATAATAATGTACTATATCTAATATCTAATCTACTATATCTAATATCTAATATTTAATATTACAGTAGTCCAGTTGATCTACTTACCTGTCTCCAGCGTTTCCAAGTCTCCTCCTGTGTCTCCAGTCTTCGTGTGAGTTGTCTGTCATCTCCATTGCTCTGCTTCATCAAGCCATTTGCCGTTCTCCCAGGATCATCCTCACTGCAACACAAAGGACAGTATCACTTATCTCTACTCACCTGCATATCTGTTATTTCTGATGGTTTGTCAATAAATACCTGTTACCTTTACTCTTCCATCTCCGACCCTTCTGTATTGTAACAGAAGACAGGACCAATACCGTAAAACACCAGCATGAGCACCCCGATCCCTTTCAAGAGCTTGTTGATGCTTTGCGCCGAGCACTCATCACCAATCCACCAGCACCTCAGCCAGCGATCACCTCCGTCAACACCGCCGTCACTCCTTCACCACCTGTGTACGGCAGTCCCATAGCTAAACCGGTGCCTTTCTCTGGTTCGGTGGAGGATTGCAACGGATTTCTCCTGCAATGTTTGCTGGTCCTGGAGATGCAACCGCACTTGTTCCCCAACAATCACTCAAAGGTAGCTTTCATTATTTCACAGTTAAATGGCAAGGCGCTTCAATGGGATGAATCTATTTGGTCGTAAAATAATGCTGTCATTCACCAGCTTCTTGGCCCACTTCAAAGAAGTTTTCGGAAAACCAGCCTGGGATTCATCGATTGGTGAGAAATTGTATAATTTGAAACAAGGTTCCATGACTGTGAATGAATATGCTCTTAAGTTCAGGACTCTTGCTGCTACCAGCGGATGGAATGAACAAGCTCTGTTGATCACCTACCGTCAAGGATTGGATGCTCAAGTGCGGTTGCATCTCGCTACATACAAGGATTCCATCAGGCTTGAACGCTTCATCCAACTTTCCATCCACTTCGCCACTTGTATGCAGTCGTGCCTTGAAGAGCACCAGGGCCAGCCACAGTTCTCCACCTCCCTCTGCCGACCATTATCCGTCAGCCCTCCAGAACCAGCCCACGAGCCCATGCAACTGGAAAACACAAGACGCTCACTGAACGGCAGAGACGGCTGACCCAGAATCTGTGTTTATATTGTGGTTCTCCTGGGCATGTAATCTCCACATGCCCAATTCGTCCTCGTCCCATGGTGAGTGCCACTATTGTAAACCTTACTGCTGCTGATGTTTCCATTCCAGTCAATGCACTGGAGGAATCCACCGCTGACGTGATCCTAGGTTGCCCATGGTTTGAGCAGCACAACCCAGTCATCTCCTGGAAGACCGGTGAGATCCTGAAGTGGGGCGATAACTGCTTCCTGAACTGTTTCTCTGCATTTCCTGTACCGTCATCTCCACATACTGAACATCTATCTGTCTGTGCCACCTCTGTCGAGAGTCCTGTTGAGAAACATTCTGTGGATGTCCCTCCATGTTACGCCCCCTTCAGTGACGTCTTCTGCCCGAAGAGAGCTTCCAAGCTGCCTCCACACCAGCCATGAAACTGTGCCATAGATCTGCTTTTGGGTGAGTCAGTGCCCTGTGGAAAAATCTACCCCCTGTCAATCCCGGAGGAGAAGGCCATGGAGGATTACATCAGGCTCTAGCAGGTTACATCTGCCTGTCTACTTCCCCTGCTGCTTCAAGTTTCTTCTTTGTGGTGAAAAAGGACAGAGGCTTGCGGCCTTGCATAGACTACTGGGCACTTAACAACATAACCGTCAAATTCCGTTACCCACTTCCTCTCGTCCCAGCAGTGCTAGAACATCTCCGTGGTGCCAATGTCTTCACCAAGTTGGACTTCCGCAGCTCATATAACCTCATCCGGATACGTGAGGGGGATACGTGAGTGGCATCCGGATGGACGAGAGGAAGGTGGATGCCATCAGGAACTGGCCAACCCCATCTACAGTTAAAGAACGTCAACGCTTCCTTGGTTTTGCAGATTTCTACCGTCGCTTCATACAGAATTACAGCACCATCTCCACTCCACAAGTCTCTATCCTGGACACCAGCTGCCACCAACGCATTCAACACCCTGAAAGAAGCCTTCACCACCGCTCCTCTCCTTGTCCATCCAGACCCCAACAAACCATTCGTAGTGGAGGTGGACGCTTCAACCATGGGAGTAGGAGCGGTCCTTTCTCAGCAGCAGGGGAACTCAAGTAGACTCCATCCATGTGCCTTCTTCTCCCACAAGCTCAACCCAGCGGAAGTTAACTACGACATCGGCAACAGGGAACTTTTCACCATCAACTTGGCCCTGGAAGAGTGGAGGCATTGGTTGGAGGGTGCTAAACATCCCTTTCTGGTACTTACAGACCACAAAAACCTAAAGTATCTAAGTGTTGCTAAAAGACTGAATCCACGACAGGCACGCTGGGTGCTATTCTTCACCCGCTTTAACTTTACCATCTCCTACCATCCAGGATCCAGGAACGTCAAGGCGGACGCCTTATCACGTCTTTACACTCCTGAGGAAAATCCCGAAGAGCCTGAAGCTATTCTCCCTGAAAAACTTATCGTCAGTCCCATTACATGGTCCGAAGAAACCATGCCCTCCTCCGATGCCTCCATCAACACTCCGCCAGGTTGTCCACCAGGCTTGCAGTACATCACCAGGACACGGCAATCTCCACTCATCCACACTTCCCACGCGTCACTGGGCACTGGCCACCCTGGGGTCAATGAAACCCTCTCGCTGCTGAAAGAGCGCTTCTGGTGGCAAAATATGGCAGCAGACTTCAGAAGGTACGTGCAGGGATGCAAGGAATGTGCCGTCTCCAAGAGTCCACGCCATCTTCCCTTTGATAAACTTCATCCTCTGCCCGTTCCCAACAGACCCTGGTCACACTTAGGAGTTGACTTCGTAATTTATCTACAGGCTTCCAATGACTGTACCTGTATCTTGGTGATTGTTGACAGATTCTCTAAATCTTGTTGTTTGATTCCATTAAAGGGACTGCCCACAGCCTCGGAGACTGCTGAACTCATGTTCAACCACATCTTCAGATACTACGGAATCCCAGAGGACATTGTATCGGATAAAGGACCTCAGTTCATCTCCTGGGTATGGAAAGCATTCTTCTCACTCCTAGGTGTGACCGTGAGCCTATCTTCTGGATACCACCCACAGTCGAACGGGCAGACGGAGGGGAAGATCCAGGAGATCGGTCGCTTCCTCCGTACCTTCTGTCATGGCCACCAGGACTCTTGGAACCAGCTCCTGGGTTGGGCCGAGTACGCACACAACTCCCTGCGACAACCCACCACTGGACTCACTCCCTTCCAGTGCGTACTCGGTTACCAACCCCCATTGTTCCCCTGGTCAGGGGAACCGTCGGATGTACTATCGGTTGACTACTGGTTCCGAGAGAGCGAGAGGGTCTGGGACTCTGCACACCACCAGCTTCAACGGGCCTTGCGCAGACGCAGGATGACAGCCGACCTTCATCGTTCCAAAGGACAGTATCACTTATCTAGATTACACTCTACTCACCTGCATATCTGTTATCTCTGCTGGATTGTCAATAAATGTCTGTTACCTATACTCTTCCGTCTCCGACCCTTCTGTATTGTAACAGGAAGATTGTTGACTGAATTACAATTATATAAATTGGAGGAAGTTCATCATCTGATCAATCTGAAGGATACCTCTTACTGTATTATCAACACAAGGAAGACACAAGTGTAATAAATGGATTTTATTAACAAAAGGATAGACAGGAATAACTTACAACTACTAAATGGATACAGTGCAAAAAGATTGATAAATGCAAGTGAATGAGTAGGATGTTACTATGGCAGTTACAAGTTAATCTTATGGAAAGGTAAACTGTAGTTTCTCTAGATGAACCTAGAGCCTAAACCTTATTCTGAAATCAACAAATAAACCGAGAGATTATTTGTTATTAACCGATAACAGCTAAGCAAAATCAAACTCCCCAAATTCACTTCTTGCAGAACTTCCTTGATTCTCTCTTAGAGCTTCATTGTCTTGAGAGAGCAACCTCACAACTCTATAGAGTTGGACTTAGCTTAGCACATCTTGGGACCAGAACCTTGAACCGGGACTTGAACAGGAACTGGAGACTGGAACCAGAAGGGGAAACTGCAGCAACCCGGAAACTGGAACAATTTTTTGTCTCAGAGAAAAGCCTTTTAATCTGTCCCGAGAAGGAGGGAGATGCAAATTGGCACCTTTAAAATCCAGTGTTTTGATTGGCTGATGCGGTCTCTTGCATGAGGTTAATTTGCATAGCTTAAAGTTCATGTTCAGAACAATGTCCTTAAAGAATTAGTCCACTTTCAAATAAAAATTTCCTGATAATTTATTAACCCCAGTGTCATCCAAGATGTCCATGTCCTGCTTTCTTCAGTCGAAAAGAAATTAAGGTTTTTGATGAAAACATTCCAGGATTATCTTCAGAAAGCTTATGTTGCATGTCCTACACCTTCCCTATTCAACTTACGTAACGAATGCAGCACCAGTTCCGTTTTTTTTCTTAAGTTGAATAGGGAAGGTGTAGGACATACAGCTAATCGTGAATGAGCGTGCACGCGCACCCTATTTACGAATGATTAGAAGTCATTAACATACACACGTTTAACTATCAAATCTGATGTTTATGAAGCATTTGCATTCTGATGTAACATACACAACTAAGATTATTCCATAAACTCTGCTTGTTTTTACAAGTCCACTTATTAGGTTGATAGAAGACTGTTAATACAGTTTTGGGTAACAGAAAAAAATATATGTTTGGATATCCGACAAAATGGATGTCTTCTGATAGGATCTAGTAAAGTGACTGGATCCAGTTTTCCTGCCATGGAGTTCCGATCTAACAATAATGCTGTTGTCAGGGCCGTATGTTTAGCTCTGATATGTCTCTCCCCTCACGGTTATGAGCAGATGTGATGGATGCTTCTCAGAGGGCTGTTACAATTTCAAAATGTTCTTTTTATCCTTTGTTCCAGAGTGTTGCATGAAAATAGGAGGCTTTAATGGTGCTGTCATATCTGGAGCAGACAGTCCAAGGGTGAAAACCTTGACCGCATAATAAGAATTCTGTCTGCCAGCCCAGGTAGAGGAAATTAAATCAGAGAATCTGAGGTTTTCAGTGGGATCAGGTGGTTTGTATAAGCAGAGATGGAAACAGTTGCAAAAAACAAAACAAAATAAACAAACAAAAAAACTTGCGACTTGACTTGAACTTGCGAACAACTGACTCAAGACTTGACTTGGACTTGAAGACAGAGACTCAGGAAAAACACAAGTAATTAACACAAGTAATACACTACCCCACATTACTGCATGAAAAGCCACATTTTATTAATTCCTCATTCATTCATTCCCTATCAATATGTGCTGCAGCAGCAAATACCAAATATAAACACATCAAGCCAGCATTATAAAATACACGTGATGCATCTGAAAGCACATGTGTTCATCACCCATTGGAAAAGTGCTGTTATATAAATGAACAACAAACAGTAACTCTTACTTATAAGTCTTACCTTGTGATAATCTTTGAATTTGAAAAGCATGCATTTAAACCAAAGTGGAGCTATGGTATTTCTCAGCTGTCAAGAGGCTTACTTTCTGTTGATTGTAATGATTTATACATAAAACGGGCACCATAAATGTAAGGATTTGGTTTTCATTAGCACCAAATTAATACTGAGTTTTGGTCACATCACTTAAAGGGATAGTTCACACAAAAATGGAAATTCTGTCATTAATTACTCCTCCTCATGTTGTTCCAAACCCATAAGACTTTAGTTCAACTTCAGATGAATGAATGAATGTATTGAGCAGTTTAGTCCAAATGTTCCGAAGAGCCACGGTCACTTTACATAATGAACAGATTGAATTTAGGTTTATATTCACATATAAACATTCATAAGCTCACACATCAGTTGTGGTAAACGGAAGCTCAAGCATGTTTGCTTGAAGTGTGAGAGAACCAATGAGGTTCATTCTTATGTTACATGTTATCATGTTTGAGCTTCCGTAAGAGGTTTGCTCTCGTGCATCCAGCTGGTTCGGTTGAACTTCTGTTCATGTTTGTTGATCAATGTTTATATGTGAAGCCTAGATTAAATCTGTTCATCATATCGGTCGAGTCTCTTCAGAAAATTTGAACTAAACCACTTAATTCATATGTATTAGTTTTACAATCTCTTTATGAACTTTTTGACGCATCAAATTTTCAGTTAATAAGGTAAAGAACTTTATTACGCATCAAACAAATCAATAAAAAAATATTATTAACTAGCATCAGTTATCTTATTTCTAATGTAAATTAGAAAATCATATACTGATAATATACAACAATGCCAAGGTCTCTGGAAAGAGGTTTGGTAAAGTGATATTTACTTTCCATGTGGTTGTGCTGGGTGACAATGAAGTGGGGAAAGGAGCCGGAATTTTTAAGGAGCTGCATTTTTACATTCTTGTTGTTGAACGTGATAGCTGCTTGAATTTCTACTCTTTGTGGTACTGTATTATTTTTATCGATGGTTTTGAGTGTCAATGTCTCCAACATTTACACTTATTGTAGTTACGGAGGTTAACGTTACCATTTATCTTTATTGACCCATTCTATTCTTTTTTTTACTGTTTCTGCTGGTGTTGTCTAAAGTACTGACTTGGTACCGAAGTTGGTAGTTTTGACAACAGTAGCAGCAACAGTAAAACAAATTTGAAATTTGACATTTTAAAAATGTGAAGATCCCAGCATTTAGCCCTAGAACTTTAGTCAGATTGCGTCTCCCATAACCTCATGACATTATAATCGGCCCAAGTCTCTGTCCTGGAATTTCTCTGCCACAGAAGCATTTCAACACCTGAAGGAAGCCTTTTGCACTGCTCCCATCCTAAAACATCCTAATATAGACCTACCCTTCAATCGTAGAAGTAGATGTATCCAACAGTGTGACTGCAATTCAAACTGCTTATGCCATTCACTTACAGTTGAGCTCAAAAGTTTACATATTCCTTGCAGAATATGCAAAAATGTTAATCATTTTAACAAAATAAGAAGGAACATGAAAATAGTTATTTTTTTTATTTAGTACTGTCCTGAATAAGCTATTTAACATAACAGATGTTTACATAAAATCCACAAGACAAAATAACAGCTGAATTTATAAAAAATGACCCAGTTCAAAAGTTTACATACCTTTGATTCCTAATATTGTGTGTCGTTACCTGGATGATCCATGACTGTTTTTTGTTTTTGTGATGGATGTTCATGAGTCCCTTGTTTGTCCTGCGCAGTTAAACTGAGCTCTGTTCTTCAGAAAAATCCTCCAATTCCTGCAAGTTCTTTGATTTTCCAGCATCTCCTGCATATTTAAACCCTTTCCAACAATGGCAGTATGATTTTGAGTTCCATCTTTTCACACTGAAGACAAATGAGGGACTCAAACACAACTATTAAAAAAGCTGCAAACATTCACTGATGGTTCAGAAGAAAATGCATTAAGAGTCGGGGGGTGAAAACTTTTGAAAAAGAAGATGATGTGCAAGTTTTTCTTATTTTGTTTAAAGATTATATTTTTAATTTACTACTGCCCTTTGGAAGCTACAAAATATACTTACACATTTCCCAGAAGACAAAAAAGTACAATTTATCCTCCCCTGTTTCTTAATGCATCGTGTTTCCTTCTGGAGCATCAGTGAATGTTTGCAGCTATTCAGAATCAAAGGTGTGTAAACTTTTGAATGAGGTAAATTTTATAAATTCAGCAATTTTTTTGTCTTGTGGACTTTATGTAAACATTTGTTATGTGAAATAGTTTATTCAGGACAGTAATAAATAAAAAATAACATGCAATTTTCATAAGACTTCTTATTTTGTTAAAATGATTAACATTTTGAGCTCAAAAGTTTACATAGCCCTTGCAGAAGGCATGGCAGGTCTTGAGCCTGGTAGGCCAAGACTATAGCACCCACTATCCAATGGGATAACCTCTGCTTGGAGACAGGCTTTCCCTTCTGCTGGCCTGCATAACAAACAAAGAGCTGGTCTGAGGTCCTGAAGCACTAAGTTCTGTCTATGTAAGTGGGGAGAGCATGTACTGGACAGAAGAGCACCAGGGCTGGGTCTGCCTCCTCTGAGGGCAGCGCTTGCAAGTTCACCACCTGGGGCCGTATTCACAAAACATTTTATCTTACCACTAAGAGTTCTCCTAAATAGCAGTAAAAGTTCTTAGCTGAGAGTTTTCTCTTAAAACCTATTCACAAAGCTGCTGAGACCAACTTTTATTAAGGAATAGACTGAAGTCTTAAGCTAAGAGTAAGGGTGAGGTTGACCTCGTTGCTATGGAGTATACACACAGTGATTCGCTGATGGGGGAGGAGTCAGCGATTTAATCATAGAAACACTGTAGAATGTGATGTCATGTTTCCATATTAAAATAAAGGTTTTAAAATGCAAATGTTGCCATAGTCAAATAAATATTTTTTAATAAAAATGTTGCCATATTCAAATAAAGGTTTTAAAATGTAGGCTAAGTGTCACTAATTAAACTAGTATATACAGTTAATTGTCCACCTCTTAGATGTCTGCATCTCAAGAGAATGCAAAATGCAGGTGACAAATTATGTTTTATAAACAAAGTTTGGGAGGAACACATTCAAACTGTCTTTCTAAACAGCTCGAGAGGAGGAATATATACACAGACGAGAGTCGACTCACCTATAGTTACTTCGACAGTTTTCTGCATCCCTCCGCCACCCCACTCTTCACTCTCAACTGGGGATATGGGGAGAACTTTGGGCTAAATTCCAAGCTCGGAGGCCTTGATCTCCTTGGACAGCACACCAAATACACATTATACAGCAGTGGTTCTCAACTCCAGTCCTCGGGACCCACTGCTCTGCACATTTTGTATGTATCCCTTATTTAACACACCTGATTTAGATCATCAGCTCATTAGGAGAGTCTGCATGAACTGAATTGAGTGTGTCATATAAGAGAGACATACAAAATGTGCAGAGCAGTGGGTCCCGAGGACTGGAGTTGAGAAACACTGTTATACAGTATATATATTTTATGTGCATTTTTTATTTATAAGTGTGAACTCATGAAAACCATTGTCACTGGTAATCAGACAATATTTATTTATTTGTTAAAGATTTATTTTTGGTGTCTCCATCTTTGGGTGGATTAGGACTGTTTGTGATTTGGTCTTAGTGATTTAGGAGTCCTCTTGACTACTCCTAACATCTCACAGATTTAGGAGCTAGTTTTAGCGCTAAAATGCTTTGTGAAATACTCTTAGAGCAAAAATTTAGGACTCCTAACATTAGGACTGACACGCCCATTATTTTTAAGAGTTTCTCCTAAATCGGCAAGTTAGGAGCTACTTTTAGCCTTAAGATGTTTTGTGAATACGGCCCCTGATCTCTAAAAGGAGTGGTGGGAACTTTGGGCACATATCCAGGCCGGGGTCTCAAGCTCACAAGTTGGTCGACTCGAATTCCAGGCACGCTTCATCAACTGAAAATGCATACAGGTCCCTGACCCCCTTAACCAAAGCCAAAGCCGCAAGGAGCGCAGTTTTTAATAATAGAAATTTCTATCACTGAACAACTGCCAGTGGGAAGTGTCTGAAGAGGCAAACAGGTCGACCTGAGCGTCTCCGAAGTGTTCTCAATCAGCTGAACCGTCTGGAGATGGAGTCTTCATTCCCCGGGGCGAGACTGCTGTCATGAGAGCTTGTCGGCGGCACGATTGAGCTTGCCCGGGATGTGAATGGCACAAAGTGACCTCAGATGCTTCTGGCTCCATAGGAGGAGATGGCGACTAAGTTGCGACATGCGGTGGGAGTGTAGACCACCTTGATTGTTTATGTATGCCACGGTCGCAGTGTTGTCCGTGCGGACCAGAATATGCTTGTCCTTCAGCAAGGCCTTGAAGCGGTGCAGAGCAAGCCGTACTGCTAGCAACTCCAGGCAATTGACCTGCCACTGGAGTAGGGGTCCTGTCCAGGAGCCTGACGCAGCATAGCCATTGCACATGGCACCCCAGCCCAGGCTATGTTCAAGGCACGCAAGTCTAGGATTGGTCGTAACCCACCGGGGCAGTATGAAGTAAGGGCTGTAGAAGCTGGATTCATGTTGGCTGGATGGACTGGCTCGATCGCGCTCTTTGCCAGCAGGGTTGCGACCTTTGTTCGCATGACAGCGAAAAACCCCCCAGCAAACTCGGATTTGATTTGGGTATGCTAGAGCCTATATATCTGTCTGTGTAATAACTAAAAGAATGTTTATATATCATATTTTCTGGCTAGTTTATTTTAGTTTTTTATAATACACTGTACTTTAACCCAAACTGAATAATTAAAAACAAGTTTAAATGAGTACATCTTCTATAAATATTTTTTTTATATTAATTTTCTTTTCTGATATACTCCAGTTCTTGTTAAAACACACTAGACATGCTTATTCTGTGCATTTTGAGCACTTTTTGTATGAAATCATATTTATTTTGTTCATCAAAGGTGTACTTTCACTTTAACTGAGCGTTAGCAGCGCAGCAAAAATAGACCCGAAACTATCGCGGCACTGCTGCTTCTGCTCTGCTCCTGCTACCCGCTGCCGTGCAGCCTCTGCGTGCGGTGTGAATACTCTCATCTGTTAACATGAGTGCTGGAAACAATATGTGCTGCTTACGCTCTGCTTCCGTGTGTGGTGTGGAACTGGCCTGAGTGTTCTCGGGCCGGTTCTGACTGGTAAGGAAGAGGCGGACGAGGTGATAAGTCGCCTACTGTCACCCTGGCCACCAGATCTAAACGGATCTAAATCCCCATTGATAACAACATTTACACTCCCAGATGGTATTGAATATTTTTTTTTTTTTTAATTAAGGGTCATCATTATTTGAACCATTTATTTAACATTGTAATATGCAAATAACTAAGTCATCCTGAAATCATGACATGTCTGCCATGAGAATCGGTAGACATCGAATCAGGATGAAATGAAATACCTTTCTGAAATAAAATTGCTACCACCTTGGCCTTACTGCTGAAAGGAGCCTGATATACCTGGGATATCCAATTTGCCCTAAGTTTATGTTCCTGTCCCACAGCTAAATGTGTTTCCTGAAGAAATAAGATGTTGTCACGGAATGGAGGAATTAAAGACGGCAGGCAGAGGTGAAGATCCAAATGCAGGGAGAATTTAATGGAAATAAACAATACTAGTATAAATCAGGAACAAAATAACACTGAGAAAAAAACAAAGAAAACACGGGAACCACAGACACCTGTATGACATCAAACAACGACCGAGAGAGAACCAAAGAATACAAAAGCTATTTATACAGAGGGGTAAATGAGCTAAACAAAGTAAACTGACACAGTTGGAGCAGACTAGTGAAAAAGGAAAAAACTAAAACTACAACCTGGCCAAAGGAAACAGGATACAGGAAAGAACACAGAAACTAGGCACAGAAAACTTCAACATAAAAGTCCCCACAGAGCACAAAACACAGAACCAGATCTGACATTACCCCCCCCTCAAAGGAGCGGCTTCCAGATGCTCCACAAACGGTCCTGGAGGGAGGTGAAGCAGTGGCGGAATGGAGGAGGGAGGGAGGGTTAGGAACACAGATTGGAAGCAGCTTGGGGACTGGGGTGGTTTGTTTAGCCAGGGCTGAGCCGGCAGATCCGGTGGCCATTGTGGCGCAGGCTCAGCAGGAGGCCAGCCTGAAACAGACTGGTCAGGTGCCCAGAGTGGGGCGGGCCGATCATGTGGCCACGGTGGAGCAGACAACGACCACAGCCGTGCAGACAGAACTAAAGACCCCCATGGCAGAACAGATGTGCTCAAAGACCCCCACAGTGGAGCAGATGACCACCACAGCCGTGCAGACTAGCTTGAAGAACCCCACGGTGGAGCAGATGACCACCACAGCCGTGCAAACGAGCTTGAAGCTCCCCAAGGTGGCACAGATGACCACCACAGCCATGCAGACGAGCTTAAAGAACCCCACGGTGGCGCAGATGACCACCACAGCTATGCAGACGAGCTTGAAGCTCCCCATGGTGGCACAGACGACCACCACAGCAGCACAGACAGGCCTGAACATCTCCACAGTGGAGCAGATGACCACCACAGCCGTGCAGATGGAGCTGTAGACCTCCACGGTGGATCTGGTGGATCTACAGACCAACACAGCTTATCAGACAAAACTGAAACATTGAGCACAAAGAGGTTAGCATTGGCCACTAGGGCCGTAACAGGACAGGTAGGGGGCTCAGGAATGTCCTCCAAGGCTCCATCAAGAACCTCCTCTCTGGTCTTGTTGAGGCAAGAAGACAGTTCATGAACGACCTCCATGGTTGTAACAGGGCAGACAGGAAGTTCATCTGTCTCCAGGCTGGGCTCAAGGACAGGCACAAACTCTGGAATAAACTTGTGGACTGGAGCGGGCTCTGTAGTTGGCTCATGGGCTAGAACTGATGTGTATGCAGCCCACACACACCAAATGGCTGTGGCCATAATGGCCAGCTCTGCAGTCTCAGAGGGTTCATTTGTGGCAGCCATCTCGGCTGAGGGTTCAGTTGTGGCAGCCATCTCGGCTGAGGGCTCTGGAGAGGACTCACGGGCTGGAGCGGACTCACGGGCTGAAGACTCAGGCGTGGCGGCCATTCAGGCTGAAGACCCAGGCGTGGCGGCCATTTGGGCTGAAGACTCAGGCGTGGCGGCCATTCAGGCTGAAGACCCAGGCGTGGCAGCCATTTGGGCTGAAGACTCAGGCGTGGTGGCCATCTTGGCTGAAGTCCCCAGACTTCCCCCATCACAGAGACGCCAGCCGCTCGCACTGAACAAAGCGGTGTGTCCTCCATACTCGATACCAGTCTTAAATACCTATGGACCACCCTAATGTCTTCATCGGCAACGATCTCAGCTACTAGGAACTGTTACTTGGTGTCCATGATGGCTGAAGACTCTGGCATGAGTGCTACTATATCGACTCCCTCAGTCAATACTGAGCCGCTCAGTTCCAGTGCAAGACCCATGTAGCATTCCAGCGTCCAGTTAGGGTCCCATAGTGGCATGCGTGAAAGGAGTGGCTCTGATAATCCCCCCTGAAAGAAGATCATCAGGCAAACTTCGTCCATCTTAGTCAAATGAGCCAACCTGATAAATTCCACCACATAGTCCTCAGTGCTGTTCTCTCCTTGACGGAGATGCGTTAATCTCCCCGTTGGATCCATTTGGTCGATCGGTCGTTCTGTCACGGAACGGAGGAATTAAAGACAGCAGGCAGAGGTGAAGATCCAAATGCAGGGAGAATTTAATGGAAATAAACAATACTAGCATAAATCAGGAACAAAATAACACTGAGAAAAAACAAAGAAAACACGGGAACCAACGACACCTGCATGACATCAAACAATGACCGACAGAGAACCAAAGAATACAAGGGCTATTTATACAGAGGGGTAAATGAGCTAAACAAAGTAAACTGACACAGCTGGAGCAGACTAATGAAAAAGGAAAAAACTACAAATCTACAACCTGGCCACATGAAACAGGATACAGGAAAGAACACAGAAACTAGGCACAGAAAAGTCCCACAGAGCACAAAACACAGAACCAGAACTGACAGATGTCTGCTTTCAAGGACTTGAGATAGGTAAATAATGTTACCTCTTTTAATGGAGTGGCCATGCCCTTTAACATTCCAAGATGCCAAAGTTAAGGTAGGATCTTCTCTATTGGTTTGATAATTCGCTTTCATATAACTCTTGTAACTCAAGGTAAAACCACCATAACATACCCCTCAAAAAAAAAAAAAAAAAAAAAAAAAATTGAACTTTTATCCCCCCATCCCACCCCAATGCCTCGAATGACTTTCCCAAACAAAGCATTATGGCTCCCCCTATTGAATAGAGCACCAGATACTTGAAGCAGATTATTAAATTACACTAACACTCCAGGCTAAACTAAGTAAAATGAGACAGAGAAAAAGTATAGCAAAAAAAAAAAAAAAAAACACACTCCACAACCAAGTCTTATCTAAAAAAGAAAAAAGATAATGGGCCCTATCTTGCACCCAGCGCAATTGACTTTGTACACCGACGCATGTGTCATTCCTATTTTGCACCCGCACAAAGCGCGCTTTTCCCTCCACAGAAGCACGTCGCTAAACTAGTGAATGAACTTGCGCTCCCTGGGCGGTTCAGCGCAAAAAAGGAGGTGTGTTCAGGCGCATTGCCCGCGCATTGCTATTTTAAGGAGCTGCAAATAGACTGCGCCATAGACCAACTCAAACCTGGTCTAAAGTCAATGACGCAATATTTTTTTGTTAGAGCGCGTTGGTAGAAACTGCGCCTCTGGGCGCGTCCACAGTGCGCGTTGACTTTGCTTATTACACACAGGGATGCGCATCACACAAACATGCCAAATATTAAAAACAAAAGGATTACAGTGTAAAAGAATATTATTGTGTACATAAATATAAAAATGTAATGATGAATAGTCATTGCGTGTATTAGAATTAGGCTACCTATTTTCAATTCAGCCTATTACTACTTATAATGATGAACGAAATTGGCTAATTAATTGAACAATAGCAAATCCGCCATGGCGCGAGCGCATCTCGCTCTTAAAGGGAATGGGAGATGACACTCTGATTGGTTTATTTCACGTTACGCCCAAACCACACCTATGAATAATGAACTTGAACTTGAACTTCAACTTCAACTTCACTTTATTTATATAGCACATTTATATACAACTTCGTTGCCCAAAGTGCTTCACAGTGTAAAATAAAAACACAGTAGACAAACAAATTTACAAATACAGAAATTAAACAAGAACTACCTAAAAAGCCAAGCTAAACAGATAAGTCTTCAGCTGGGACTTAAAGACCTCCACTGATGGAGCTTGTCGAATATAAAGAGGGAGATTGTTCCACAGTTTAGGGCCTGCTACTGAGAAAGCACGATCACCTTTTGACTTCTTTTTGGACTGAGGAGTAACTAACAACAGTTGATTTGACGATCTTAAAGACCTAGCTGGGATGTAGGGCTCTATAAGATTGGAAATATAATTTGGAGACATATTATGTAAAGCTTTAAAAACATACAGTAAAATCTTGAAATCAATCCTAAACTTGACTGGTAGCCAATGAAGAGAACACAGCACCGGAGTGATGTGCTCTCTTTTTTTGGTACTCGTCAAAAGTCTAGCTGCAGCATTCTGTACAAGCTGCAGACGTGACAGTTGTTGGTGGCTGATCCCTACATAAACAACAGTCTCCAAATCATTAAAACTAAGAAAAGGTTTAAGCTTAGCGATAATTTTAAGATGATAAAAACTACTTCTTACAACTGAGTTAATCTGTTTATCAAAGCTAAGCGATGAATCAATAATGACCCCAAGATTTCTCACATTGTCCTTCACAGTCATCTCTAAAGGAGCAAGAATACTGACTACGCACTCTTTAAAATTTGATGGCCCAAATATTATGATTTCAGATTTTCTTTCATTAAGCTGAAGAAAATTATTAGAGAGCCAAATTTTAATTTCATTCATACAGAGTAACAAAGATTGCAAAGACTGTTCATCTCCAACTTTAAGGGGAAAATAAATCTGTGTGTCATCTGCATACATATGGTACGAGATGTCATAACGACGACAGATGGATCCCAAGGGGCGCATATACAAAGAAAACAATATAGGACTTAAAATGGAGCCCTGAGGGAGACCATATTTTAAAGGAACCACAGAAGAGGAAGCATTTGCAAAATTAACAGAGAATGTTCTATCCTTAAGGTATGAATGGAACCATTTCAGAGCAGAACCCCTAAACCCAACCTCACACTCCAACCTTTTTAAAAGAATAGAATGATCCACAGTGTCAAATGCGGCACTGAGATCTAACATGATTAAAACCACAGCCTTCCCAGAGTCAGATGCTAAAAACAAATCATTCAAAACTTTTACCAGAGCAGTCTCTGTACTGTGACCAGCTCTGAAACCAGAAGCTACATGAAGCTACTTCAGACCAACCCATTTTAGATTTGCGCCGGGCGCAAGAGCCATTTATCCCGCCGGGAAAATAGCAACAGCGCCGAGACCCGTCCACAAAGTTACTTGCGCTTCGCGCTTTGACACTTGCGTTTCAGATCGTTAAAATAGGGCCCAATATCTCTATACACAGTCTCTTATCTGTATACAGTCTCTATACTATACAAACTTCATAGACCTACACAGCAGAATTTGTTCTTGATCCGTCCCAGTGACTTGCCTCAGTTCTTTGTCTAAATATAGCTTTGCATCCATGGGAGATGTAAACATTCTAGTATTCCCGTTATAGGTGATGCAGAGCTTGGCGGGGAAGTGTAAAGCCTGACTCACCTTAAGGTCTCTTAAAAATTGCATCACCTCGCTGAAGCGCCGACGTTGTTCCATTACCTCAGCCATGTAATCCGGAAAAAACAGCACCCTACGGCACTGGTATTTAAGCTGATCTCTGTGCTGAAGCTGTAGAATGCACTCTTTGTCCTGAAAGTAATGGATCCATGCGATTATTACACACGATTTGGCTCTTCTGGAGGAGTTTCATGATCATTGGCTTGCCCGTCTACCATCTTGACTCTCTCATTTAACTCTCGTTGCATCATTTGTATGGCTCGAAGAGTTGATTCTAGTTTATCGAATCTCTTGTCAAAGGCACTGATAATCTTATCTGAGATGATCTTCATTATCAATGAAATACCTTCTTTTTTTGAGCCTGAGGCCTGCCGAGGATTTAGTGCCCTGGGGCAGTTTTTTTGATTGGCATTGACAAAGCTTAAATTAATTGGATGTAGAGGAGATGGCAAAGGTGTCTACCTCCTATGTTGCTCCAACCCCAATGCAGGGTTTTTCCTGGGTCAAAAATGGTCTTCGGTGGTGACAGACATGGTCATCCTCACAAACAGTAAAAAGTGCCCTACCCACATGATCTACGAGCCCGATACTGACAATAAAGTACCCGTCACTCTCACTGTAATTCTTTCTTGCCCTCTTTGCAAAAAAAAAAAAAAAAAAAAATATATGATTGATATATGATTTTATAGCTTTGTAAGAGAAGATGCTTTTTTGCTAAACCTGAAAAGTATTAAAAAGCAAGTTAAAAAGCAAGCATTTGCAAGTTATATTAACTAATAATATAATTTTCTACCATATACAACTGAAAGCACCTAGCTAAAAACAACTTGCTTTGTTCTGGTTTCACCTCACTCCAGTCTAAACTAACCGATTTTATAGGTAGGCCTAATTTACTACACATTGTCATTTAAATAACCTGAAAATATTGTGGATTATTAAGGCTAATTTTACTAACCACTCTTGCTAAGCACACTAATGTTCTCATTTCAGAGTTGTTCGAGTAAATGATTCATTATAGACCGTGTGGACAGATCAGTTGTTGTCATGATTCTTTAAAATGAATCTGTTCAAATGAGTCATTAGGTCGCGAATTGGAAATTAGCGGACATTGATGCGTTGCGTGCGAATCGCGACTGTTATTAGGACATCACAAAAGATTTGTCAACACAGAAAACACTTCACCACTGGATAGGATTTTCTTTTTGTTTACTGAAAGTGTGGGTTATGTCAGCTGCACGTGCAGGGCGCCTGTCAGAGAAGATGAGGTGAAGTTCTTTTGAGCACTATCCGTTTGTTAAGTCGTGACGTAAGGAACGCCGTTTCCGGGTCCAAGCCTCGAATCGTTTCACTTGAGAATGCTATCGATGGCCATTTATGAGCACTATTTATTCATATTAAACATCAATCATTTTAAATAGTTTAACATTTTAAATACTTACAGTCTACACAACCATCTCCGTGCTCACAGCTTCACAGACATTAATATTTTAACGATTTATAAAAGATGAATCATTGTCTGGCCATCTGGAATTTTGGTATGGAGATAAAGGTTATGATTATAATGTTTTTGTAGTATTACACCACATTGTTTGTGTATATTAACACCGTTTGTTGTACAATTTCATATTATCAATTCCTGTCTTTCAATAACATAATTTCTTGTAATCAAGCCCACAAATTCTTGATTAGGATGCAGTAGTGCTCAGGCACTCATGTGAAGAGAACCGCAATCAGAATTTTCCAGACATCAGCCGAAGGCAGACACTGACTCTGAGCATAGTCGGCTATATGTATCGGAATGGCATACAGTAAGATTTTGGCAATATTCTGGAGTCACTTTGCATCACTCCAAGTAGCATTGTAAATACACAGTTTTGTGGCGAGCACGGTGGGAGAGAGCCGTGAGGGAGCGGCGCGAGGCCGGTGACGCGAGAGATAATGAGCTCCACCTGCAAGGTGCACCGGCCTTGAGTCTCTCACGGAGGAGCTCCGGAAGCATAAAAGGAGGAGCGATGACAGTGAAGGACGAGAGAGGACCAGGCCTGGATATTATTTTATGTTTTATTATGTTTGTCTGGCTGGCAGACATCCGCAAGGGTCTGCTGGCATTACTTTCGTTTTGTAATTGTTTATTTTGGAATTAAAGTTGTGTTGAACATTCACCGGTTCCCGCCTCCTTCTTCCTTATCTACGAACTTTGTAACATTGGTGCCGAAACCCGGGAGGAAGGAGGGACATGCTGTCGAACAGCCCTCGCTGCTGAGGGGGATCGCGGTGCTGCGGAGGTTGGGCAGCGCGGGAGTGAAGACCGTGAGAGGCTGCCCGAGGTGGTGGTGCTGGAGCCTAGTGACAGGTGGGGCGGAGAGCTCGATGCCATGCTCCTGGGATGAGGTGGGGTGGCTGCCGTCCAGGAGGGAGCAGAGTCGTCGCCGCCGTTCGCTGTGGGCCGGAGCCTGCTACCGTCCGCCATGAAGGGGAGGAGCAGGGAACGGCGGACTCGCTGCCGGCTGCCCTCAGCCGGAGGAGCCATCGCCGGCCGCCAGGGGACGGAGGAGGATCGAGCTGTCCACCGAGCGTTCAGTACCATCGCATGGCACCACGAGGAAGAGTCTCTCAGTTGGCTGAGGACCGAGCGGCAGTGTGTCTGGGAACCGGCCCAAGAATTTTTTTTCTCTCTTTTTCCTCTCTTCCCTCTCTCGTTCTGTCGCTCCCTGTGCTTCCGTCTCCTTTCTCTCGTCTCGTCTGTCCTTACCCCCAGGTGCTGCGGCCGCCGAGACATTCCCCGGGGGGGAGTATGCGCCATCTTGGGTGTACCCCTCGGCCTGCGAGGGGCGATGGGAGTATGTGGCGAGCAGGGCGGGCGAGAGCTGTGAGGGAGCGGCGCGAGCCCGGTGACGCGAGAGATAATAAGCTCCACCTGCGAGGCTCCACCTGTCTTGAGTCTCTCACGGAGGAGCTCCGGAAGCATAAAAGGAGGACTACATTAGTAATGTGACATAAGCACTGCCTCCAATAACATTAACCCTTTAAGGACCCTATGAAAACAAAATTGGAATTTTATGGCTTTAGTCTATTTCTGTGAAGTAGAGAAAATTCTGGTTCAAGAAAAAATATATCAGCACAGGTGAGAATACTCTCTTTAATCTATTTGTTGCTCTGGAATCAACTTATTAGTTTTAAGGCTCTGTTTCACATGTGGTAGCAGTAGATTAGTAGTAGTGATCTGTCTTTCCCCCTGGCCCATAATGGGAACCCTCAGGGGACAATGGGCCAGTTTACATCCAGATGGGCTGCAGTTTAATAACAACCATATGAGCCTCTATCTGGAACTATTCATCAAGCTTAGCTCCAGACCAGATAATCTTCTCCAGACCAGATAGTCTTCCTCCTCTGCTCCTGTTCTTACTTTGACCACATATTTCCTTTTGACTTTTCTACCTGCTTCCTCCTTTCTCATTTCCCTGCTTTATTTAATTTTTAAAATGTAGTAGTGTCTGGCAATTAAATATGCAGTGGAGTTTTTCTCGAAAAACTTTTTATTTATTTATTTATTTTTTAGGCTTTTTGCCACTAAGACTTGAATAAGTTCTACAATTCCTCAGCTGTGCTCCTTTGAGAGTCTTTGGCCACTCAAGCTATCATGCATTAAGACAATATAGACACACATCTTCTTCCAGGCAGATTCTTAACATCTCCACTTGATTGGAACTTTTTAATTATTGCCCTGATGTTGAAAATGGGAATTTTCAATGCTTTAGCTATTTTCTTACAGCCAATTTTATGTTTTGTGAAGTTCAATAATCTTTTGCTGCACATCAGAACTATATTCTTTAGTTTAACCCATAACCCATTTTACCTCATTGTAACGCAGTTCAAAGCTCGGGGAAGAAGGAGGCAGGAACCAGCAAACGTTATAAATACTTTAATGATAAAATAAACAAAATCAAAATGAATGTAAAGAGGCAGCCCCTCACAAATGACTGCAGGACACACATAAACAAAACATAATGTAAATGTTTCAGGCCTAGTCCTCGCTCATCTTTCATTGTCGTCGTTCCTCCTTTTATCCTCCTGAGCTGCATGGCCGGTGCGGCATGCAGGTGACGCTCATTAACACTCACGCCACCGACCTCGCTCCATTCTCATGGCTCTCGGTCCCGTCCTGCCCGCCACTCTCATATTTATACTCCTGTGAAAAAAGAAGTCATGGCTGGACAATTTCATGTTCTTAGTCACCCTGGTGTGCAAAAAATAAATAAATAAATAAATAAATAATAAATACATAATAATAGGAATATACTGCAGAGATATTTTACTAATAAGAATTTCTAGTGGTGCAATAATAAATATGGCCAATGAGTATTTTGAGAAAAGATCAAAAGGATAAAAAGGATAAACAATACAGATTTATTTTCACAGCCTTCTTTGCTCATATTTATCAAGGGGGCCAATAATTCTGGCCTCAGCTGTATATAGACGTGTGTCAGTACACTGCCACACCCGTAATGGCACTGGAACACCCCTGTGAAGCTCACTAGAGCAGTGGTCTCAAACTGCCGGCCCGCAGGCCATTTACGGCCCGCCCTCCCCACCCATCTGGCCCGCAACTGATCTCAAAATTAAAACATAATCCAGCCCGCTAAATTATTATTATTATTATTCTCTAGTTGTCTCATACCATATTCCATATTCAAAAGAATGACATGATTCAATAAAAAAAATATAAAAAAAGTGTGCAGGCAGATTTGATGAGAGCTGGTTTGGGGCTTTCGTAGTTTATTTGTTGTTTGGCTGCAAAGTGTGAATGAAATATATATTTTTTCCAAACCGAAGAGGAAAGTGAATGAGGAACACAGACAGTTTCAAGAAAGATAGACATTGCAGTATTTTTTCGCTCCTGTGGCGTCTGTCATTGCTATGCAACCATGACCTGCACTCTAATAACGATGTTTCCATCGTCCATCGTTTGCCGCAGCATAGGCCTGCCTGGAAAAATGAGCGCGCCGCACCGCGTGCACGTCGCGACCACATCGCTTCTATTATGAGCGCGCTTGCCTAAATTACAGAAGAAGCATTCGCGCAAGTCGCGAGCGTCGATTTAAGCCACCGAAACGCGTCCGATGCTACCAATAAACGTTACAGACGCTCAAACGGCATCTTGGACAAATGTGGCTCAGCTGTGTGAGCAGAAGCGCTGTCAGGTGTCTGGAATGAAATAGAATAGTGTACAAATGTATTCAGGTCAGGGATTGCATTTGTTCAGTACAGTGTTGTTCAGTGCAAGATTTTGATGTTATACTGTTAAAAACTAACTGTATGTAAAAACTGTATGTAACAATGGTAGAGACACTATTTTAGTAATGAAATTTGAAGTATTTTAGTAATGAAATTTGAATTAGAAATAATGCAAAGGAAAGTACATTTTAAGAAATTTTGCACTGTCTTGTGCTTGAATGTTAAAATGGCTCTCCTATTAGGTGTCAATCACAGCAACGGCCCCCAGCCAATTTGAGTTTGAGACCCCTGCTATAGAGACTAGCTTTCTCCCAGATGCATTCTCAGAAGTGATGTCATCCTCTATTAAGATCATTACATTAACCCAACGCCATGTACCGGTCTTCAAGATCTAAAAAAAAAAAAAAAAAAAAAAAAAAAAAAAAAAAAAATCAGATTTGAGTCTTAGTCAGCTGCGGACTGTTGCAAGTTCAATTGATGATGACCAAGAAACATACCATGTTGCAGATCTAAGTAAACCAACACTGTAAGACCTAATTGTCGAACACTCAGTATTGATTGTCTATCATCTTTTCAAGACAGAAAAATAACGCTTTCTTAGCATGTAGCTGTGATCGAATCGTTATCAGGGACATTGGGTAAATAAGCATGTCAGAATCAACTCGCAAGAGTGTGCACACAATTTTTATTTAACTAAATCACGGACACATAACTAAACTAACAAACACATACCTGCACATACATGGGTAAAATGATAAATGATAGAGTGAAATGAATTTGAACTGTCTCATAAAAGGGGAATGAAGCAATGGAAAGGGTCAAAAATAACAAGCTGGAAAATGACCATCAGTTTGTGCACTAAGCATTGTGCACTGGCTTTTAACCTATGGTCAAAGTCACACCTCTTAGGGTTGACCTGACCAATGAAAAGGTTGAATTTCCAGGCGACAACATTCCTCCTGTCTGGGCTTTTATGACCAAGCATGATTAAACTGGCTGAGTTGTTGAAGAAGAACTATTAAAGATTCATGCAATACACATATGTTGCACAGGTATCGACATATCGTATACACAAGTATTTAAAGGGCATATTGCAGGTTAGAGCTTTAGTGATTCAATGTGTAGAAAAATAATGTATGAAATAGATTTTCTTGAAAAAACACGCATAAATACGCTACATAGGCTTCTGGAGTCGTTTTTTGTGAGAGAATTTTACTTCCGCATCTGAAAAATGCCAAATCGGACGTGACGTCACTGAAGGGAACGCGATCAATATAAACTATAGGAAAACAATGGATCGCAATGACAGTTCGGATGCTGAGGAAGTTGTAAATGCTTATTTATACTCGTATAACTAATCACAGCCATACAATTAGCCTGCTATGTGGTCAAGAGAGCAGGGACAGGCCAGAATTAGACAGAATAACGGTCAAAAGAGACAAATTGAGCTGTTGTGTGAGGAGAAGCAGTGGAGAACAGGACAGAGACCGGTGTTAGCTTATAGATATAACGTTAACGACATGTGCTCAGATCACAATATTGTACAGATTATTATCATGAATCAGGCAATAGCAAAGCTATTGGTCATCTAGGAGTAGGCCTAACTGATTACTAATAACAGAAACGAATAAACTTTGATCAAGTGTATGTCACACGCGTTAATATCCGTCTACACTATAACGTTACGTGATATAGCCGTTTCTCATCACGACTGATTTGGTAGTTAGCAAATGTAATAATCAAACACAAAACTTAAAATGTGCACCGTAAGTCTTCATCGAGCTGCATCTCTGACGGATCCGTGATCATGTCTCCCGCCGGTGGCCAAACATATAGTGTTAACTTACTGTATGTATTTCATGTTATCCTTTATTCATTAATTCTGTGTTATGAGTTTATTCCGTGCCCATTCACTGATAGTGTGAGGATGTATATGACGGCGTGATTATGTAGTTGTGTGAACTTGAATGTATATATAAATTTTACATACATGGCATGCATGAAATTGGAGTATTTACATT
The DNA here is from genome assembly GCF_018812025.1 of Megalobrama amblycephala. NCBI lineage: Eukaryota > Metazoa > Chordata > Actinopteri > Cypriniformes > Xenocyprididae > Megalobrama > Megalobrama amblycephala. Next base: position 19,704,751 of record NC_063060.1, on the reverse strand, counting down.
ACCAGCACATAATTCAAAACTGTTTTGTGTAAGTGTGAGACTGTATGCATGTGTACATAATTTGTATTCATCAGTGTTGAAATTGATTCAAGTTAAAACGGTGAAGAAGCATAGCGTGTGTAAGTTTATTCATTTAATATAATCATTTACAGAAGTACAATGTTGAACTCCATATCGCCAGGATGATAATCCTCCAGTCTAAAATGAATGCGTTTTTCGACGCAGATGCAGAAGTGAAGTCCCGTCTCTTCACCTGCACAAAACAAACCCCGGCACAGAAGATAGCATCGTAGTTTTTCTTGTTAGTAAACCTCTGTACTCGATGTCCTGACAGGCTGAAGTTTGTGCAACCTCCACAAACACAATAATTTACCATTACGATGATAAATAGAATACAAAAACTACCGAAAACACACTGATTCACGGCCGCTGTTGCTAAATACCAATATATTCTGCACTGAATCAACACAGAGCTCTGCAAACATCTCCCTGTAGTGACATAAAATGACGCGACGCTGAAAAAAAAGCGTTTTTTACAGAGACCGTCACTTTATCTACTAAATTAATGCCCTTATGTCTCGCAAAACATTTTTAAACCCTGCAGTACCTTTTTATATGGTATTTTTGTACAAGGTTATATATTCATCTCGAAAAAAATTTTAAACCTGCAATATGCACTTTAAATCTTCTCGATACGAACCCATAGACACTAAACATGGCATAATTGAAGTTACATTACATGTATCATAAAACATGTGAATACAATACTGAGTACAATACAACAAACAGTAATAATGGATACCATTTCCTGGGGATATGCATGTTCATTTATAGAACAGTCTGTCTATAAATTAAGGCAGGAAGGTCTTTTTAGGCTTTGTGTGCCTTTCTCTATGGGCCTGACTCAAAATGACTTTTGGATGCAGAGTTCTGCATAGCTGCATAGTTTCGGATCATAAAACTCTGATTGTGTCTAAGAGGCCCTTGCCCAGACTGGTCTTCTCGGGGGATGGGGACAGAGTGAGTTTAAAGATTATTTGTTCAATATGACAAATAATTGTGACTGATTTGTCTCAGTCATTACAAAAGCATACCGAGACCAAACAATGTTAGCTTCTGATAAGCTGAAGCAAGTTGCTCACAGGCATGCCGGGAGCATGGCAGGGCAATGCAGAGTCTTGTTCTCTTTTCAGGGAACCATGATTACATGCATAACCAAGATGTTCCCTTTCAAGGGAAATCATGCTGCGTCGAAACGCTGTGGGAACACAATACCCATGCCTCCATTTGAGCAAGTGCCTATCCATGTGAAATCATATGCGCACACTAAGACGAGAGCACCTACGTCCCTGGAGTAGAGCTGAGGTCAAGGTAATAAAACCTCAGGAACGTGTGCAGCGAGGACCAGCCTGCTGCATCACAAATATCTTGGAGAGAAACTCCTGACTGTAAAGCTTTAGAAGCAGCCATAATCCTGGTAGGGTGGGCCCGTTAGAGCTTAGATCGGGCCCAACAAATCAAGCCCGACCCTACCCGAGCCTGAGCACGTTGTGTCCGAGCCCGGCCCGGCCCGACACGTTCACTGTAATTATGAGCCCGAGCCCGATTTAAACCTGACCATTTTTAATATGTGGGCCGTTATAACCAGAGGCAGCAGCAGATTTTTTTTTAACGCAGGTGCTGCTGTGCTAGATCATTTAGGCTACAGGGGGGAGCTGCGCAGTTATATATATATATATATATATATATATATATATATATATATATATATATACTATTAATAAATGAGCAAAAATTGGCCACTCAACATTAAATATTCAATTATTTTAATTATCATAATTAAAGTTTTAATTTTATTAAATTGAACAAGCACAACATTCAGCATTCAATCAAATATTCTTAAAGATTAATTATTATTAATAATGTTACTTCAACATATTGTTATTTCAACATAATATGTGTGTGAGCAACAAGCAAGATGTGCGTTTGTAAATTCGGTGACAGCGTGTGTTACGAGTTTCAAATGGTGTAAGTGTGACCGCGGTGCGCCGGCGCCTCCATGTCATTATTATATTGTCTGCTATATTGCTTTTTATGTATTAAATCCAGTCAATTGGTTGATGAAAAATGTATTAAAATTAAGATACAATTTATACTAAACGAAATTCACTTTAAAGAAAATCTTTCTTCAAAACAAAACTTAACAAACTTGAAACTAAATGTGCTTATTTAATGGCTAAAACACGTAGGTTACTACAGACTCTCTTGTTGTACAAATTGCAGCACATTCATTTAATTCTGAATTTTGTACATGTAAGTTGAAAGGCATTTGTTTGTGCATAGTAAACATATCTGTAACATTTATCAAGTTCATAATTGTGCGTGCATTAATTAATTATTATCTTAATGAATAATACGACAAGGAAGAAGCATGTAAACTGCGTTGTTTGTTTATTCAGAAATAACTGAATGGTTCATAAATGGATCTGAAATTCCGAATGAAGAAACATAAAAAAATTAAATAAAATAATCCGTGAACAATGATGAACACAGAAAATGATGGCCTAAGACTATAGGCCAACTACTTTAATATAATTAAACAATGTTTTAGAACATTTAATGCAGCAAAACTCAACGCATTTCTCTGTGATAGCTTGCCTTGCCCTCAGGGGAATGCTTGGAAAAGTAACAAAAGAGGACATTGAGGGCTAAGGCTGCTTCATGTGTCTGTTCATCGTCGAAGTCCCCGTTTTTTTGCTGTCATAGGTGAGCAGCGTGCCGCATTTAATGCACGAGACAAAGCCAACAGAACACATATGTTGTCACTCCCCACGACTAGTTTAAAATGTTTCCATACCTCTGATTTTCCTCCAAACTTGTTCAAAAAATTAATTCTCCTGTTTTAATTTTTTTTCTTTGCTTCTTCAAGTTCCATGTTGCACTTAGTTGTAACCTACAGCACTCACAGCAGGTGTGATGCGTCACACGTGCGAGAATGCGAGTGTGAGTGGACGAGACGCTGCGCATGACAAGTGACGTGCTTTATCAAGGGCCCGACCCGGCCTGAGGATGGTGGCTGGAAATATCGGCACGACCCAGCCCGCGGGTCGGGCAGAGAATCTAAGCTCTAGGGCCCGTACAGCCAAAAGAACCTTAGAAACATAGCCCAGTCTAAGGTGAGGAAAATACTTTAGCCTACCAGGTGCAAACTCCAAGCATGAGGGAGAAACTGAGAGGTCTTGTATGTCTTCAATTCTTTTAAAGGATGAGATAGAGAGGAAAAAATATATAGTTTTCAGTCTGAGAAACTTCTCAGAAACTTCCTCAATAGGCTGGAAGGGAGCCAAAGAAGGGCCTTCCAATTCTATGGCCAGGTCCCACTCGTGCGGACTGCAGGTCTAAGCCTTAAGGTGCCACAAAAGAAACAAGTAACTAGAGGGTGTCTCCCCAAAGACACACCACCCAAAGGAGTGTGGAAAGCAGCTAAGACCACCACATACACCTTTATTGTGGATGGGGATAACCCTGCGGAGAATTGCTCCTGCAGGAACTCCAGAACTGCACACACTGGGCAGTTAACTGGGTCCAACCGGTGACTTCCGCACCATGAAGTGAATATTCTCCACTTTAAGGCATAGAGTTTCCTCTTGCACTGAGCTCTGGAGTGGAGGATCATCTCAACAACCTTGGTTGAGAGACCTGAAGTTATGAGCTGGGCTGTCTCAGAGGCAAAGCCCACAGTTTCTACACCTCTGGGCGGGGGTTAAGGATCGACCCACTCGGCCCCTGCCTCGACAGGATATTTGCTCCCTGATTTAAATGTAAATTGCCCTCAGAGAGAGCAGCTTCCCTTGGGCCCACAGGAGAATCTGGTGAGCCAGCTTGTATACGACCGCAAACCCCCTGATGGGATAAGAGACCAACAATGTGTTGTCTGTTCGTACAAGCACATGATGGCCTCTTAGGTCTGTGAGGAAGTGTTTCAGAGCCTGAAACATGGCCAGCATTTCCAGGCAATTTATGTGCCATGAGAAATGATGGTCCTGCCACCTAGAGCTGAGCGACCACTCATGATCACCCCATAACCCACAAGGGATGCATCCGTTGTTAGCATGACGCAACGACAAGGAGCTCCCAGCACAGGTCCCTGGGAAAGGAATCAAGGTTCTTTCCACATGACTAAGGCATGAATGCATCGCAGAAGGCATCACCAGAGCTGCATCCACACACTTTGTGGGAGTGCAAGGTGATAAAGCTAGGCTGAAAGGAAGAACTCAATATTGGTTTCGCCCCCGAAAGCGAACCACAGAAACTTCCTGTGTTGTGGAACAGTGTTAGTTTCATTTTTTTCGTTAATTTTCTCTAATCTTTGCAATCTGGCAACCACGCACACGCACTCTCTCTATTCTACACTGAGGAAGAAGCGTCGATGATCTGAAAACACAGACAAACTAAGCTGGAGTTCAGCGATCTTCATTTGAGATTTTCTACTTAAATTAAAGTGTCATTCAGTCAGTCTACATTGCGCTGCTCGTTTGCTAACTAAATCTGCGAACAAAGTGCAGGCTGATATCCAGCAGTGGCTCTCAAACTGATGTAAGTTATGCAAACAAAATGCTGTTTTGCTGCTCATTTAATTATACTAAATAACATCAAAATCCCCACTGAGGGGGAGTATGGGTAGCAATGCTCAGCTTCCACAAACATGAATTTTAAAAAAGGCACAAAGCATTCGGCATGTGCCCTTACCATAAAAATGGATTTTAGAAAGGGCACGAAGTACTCAGGGTGTGCCCTTACCATAAGCATGGATTTTAGCATGGATTGCGGACCCATAATCTACACATTGCCTCGGCAAACGCGAGATCTGAGCCAAGAGATTCTTTATTGTAGACCCATAACCTACACGCCACCTCTGCAAGCGTGTGATCCGAGCCACTGGATTCTTTATTGCAGACCCGTAATCTACGTGCTGCCTCAGCAAACGCAAGATCCGAGCCTATGCAAGAGAGGAAAGCCAACAGGAGCGGAGCTAAAAACTCCTGATATTGCATTCTTACATCTTACATGTCGGGAAATGAGCTGTATGTTCTGCATGTTCCGTTCCCAAACAAACAACACTTTAATCGCATGTATTCCTGCTCATAATGTAGTAAGAGCAGGGAAGGACACAAGATTGAAAAAGCTGTTTTCTCACCATTATACCCCTGTTTGATATATATATATATATATATATATATATATATATATATATATGCTTGTGACAAACAAAATTAAATAGACGGAGACAATTTCACATAGTGCTTGCTGAAGGCACAGAAGCTAATGCGGTTTGGTCTGGGTATGCTATATAGTCTTCTGGTCGATGACGTCACCCGCCTATGACGTTCCATCATGCCAACTATTAGACTGATTTCATACATGCTTCATGACGCAATCATGCTGAGGCATTCCCACAGCGTTTTGACGCAGCATCTTGTTCCCTCAAGGGAAAATTATTAAATACCATGAAAACAATCACTATAGAATCACTATAGAAACAATATGAAAACAGGAACTTAACATGGAAAATGAAAATGGAATAACAGAACCCAATAAACTTCAAAATAAGTGTCCTGGAACATAGGTACACTAACAGAATGTGACCATAACATACTAGTACTATGTCATTTGAAATGTGATTTTTATTGCTAACAATAAACCTGCTGCATGAAGAAATAAAGAAACAATAAACCTTCTATTGGCATATTAACCAGGCTTGGCCAGAGACATTTTTAAATTATTCAAATTATGTTATTTGATAATATTATGACAAACAACAGTTATTATTTGAATTATTTTATCCACCATTTCAGCTAATTAGGGAATCATTGTAAATTATAAAGATAAGATATTGACAAAATCTAAAAATAAAATGAAGACCATTGTAGTATGTCAAAGTAATGCAAAGCAAGGGAAAAGACTGTATTTCTTTATTGTTACCTTCATACGTCTACAGGGCAAAGTGAAGTAAGAAATCATTGCAAAATATTTCTGAAAAATGACAATTAAAATGGATATTTCATTTTGAATACACTATGACTGCAATATAATACTCTTAAAGCAAAGCAAAGCAAAGCACTTTAATAATAAAACAGAGAAGGGAACAAATAGTAAAAAGCCATTTTATTTTAATTTGTTCTACTGTATTTCCAATAATAGTAAAATGAATTCGATTTATATCTTGGCAAGACACAAATGGAGATTTTGTGGCTGTGGGACTTTCCTCCTGATCTTATCCTGTACCTCTGTTGACCACCATCAGTCAGTGCATTAGTAAGTGGGGGAATTGATCTGTTTATCTGAGTAGAGGAGACCTGGAGTGCAAAGGAGGAAGAAAAAAAGTGTGTAAGTGAGAGAGAAATACACTTAAACACATTCCATTTTACAGGCATAGCACTGAAGGCTCACATATGTAGGTGTGTGGAGAGACAGCTAAACAAAGTGGCTTTAGGTAAAGTAACTAACACTATTGATTTTAACAGCTTGTTGATGTCAGATGGAGTGGAAGAAGGCATGTTTTTTATGTCTTCCACAATGGAAAGTCTCAGGGAATTTTATTAGTAGAATTGATTTATTCAAGAGTGGTGTATTATTGGTTTGTCCAAACCACCTCTTCTTCTTGATTGTTGTGTGGTCCAATAATGAAATTTATGGCCCCATGCAGGAGAAGCGATTTCCAATGTGAAGGAGGAGTTAAAGGAACCTTGTAATACAATCCCAGCATGCAACATTTTTGTACTGTAAATATTCTACCAACAATCAATGATGAGTGACCTCACTGCTTTCAGACTTTCATTTTTATTTTGAATACTTCCAGCTGCTTCACATTCTTCTGACTTTTCTTTTGACAGTGGCATTTCTTAGTTCACTCATATTAAATGAACAGTTATTTACAAAATAAATGTGAAATAAAAAAAAAAAGTTTTTCAAAGGGAAGTGGTTTCACACAGTTTCATTTTTAGTAAAAAAAAAAAATAAATAAATAAGAATGCAAATACTTTTTTATTTATCTAATCAGAATATCCATTATCAGAATAAATTTTAGTTTTTTTTTGCTTTAAAGACATCAGCATGCAAAATGTCCATGTTTTCCAGCATGATTTCCCATAAGCATAATTTATTTTAGACCTTATTTTAGATTCACTCTTAGCATGTACAGTGGTGTGAAAAAGTGTTTGCCCCCTTCCTGATTTTTTTTTTTCCGCACGTTTGTCACACTTTAATGTTTCAGATCATCAAATAAATTTAAATATTAATCAAATATAACACTACTGTCACAGACACGTCAGGTTCCAACATCCACCAATCACAGCGCACGCCATCCCCAGAGTACTGATCACCGCCACCTGCACCTCATCATTGCACTCATCAACAGCACTATAAAGAGCACACACACACAGCACTCCATGTCCGGTCTTGTTTGCATATACTCACGTTAATGCTTACCTCAAGGACTCCTTGCGCCATACTTACCTGTCTCCAGCGTGTCTCCTTCCCTCTGTGTGCCTTGTCTCCTGTGTGTGAGTGCTCTACCCATCTCCAGCGATCTCCAAGCTTCAGCGTGTTTACATCTGAAAAGGAAAAGGACAGTAACTATCTCCATACTACTCATTCATCCATCTACTAATTCATCTCTGCTTACCTGTTTGCTGCCTGCTGCTCAACTGGTGTCAATAAACTACTATTACCTGTTAACATCTGTGTCTGACTCCTGTGTACCGTAACAACAACATGCAGTTTTTAAATGAAGGTTTTTATTATGAAGGGAAAACAAAATCCAAACCCACATGGCCCAGTGTGAAAAAGTGCTTGCCCCCCCATCAAGCTGAAGCGAACTTGGGTTCTGCAGCAGGACAATGATCCAAAACACACCAGCAAGTCCACCTCTGAATGGCTGAAGAAAACAAAATGAAGACTTTGGAGTGGCCTAGTCAATGTCCTGACCTCAGTCCTATTGAGATGCTGTGGCATGACCTTAAAAAGACGGTTCATGCTCAAAAACCCTCCAATGTGGCTGAATTACAACAATTCTGCAAAGATGAGTGGGCCAAAATTCCTCCACAGTGCTGTAACAGACTCATTGCAAGTTATCGCAAATGATTGCAGTTGTTGCTGCTAAGGGTGGCCCAACCAGTTATTAGGTTTAGGGGGCAAGCACTTTTCACACAGGGCCATGTGGGTTTGGATTTTGTTTTCCCTTCATAATAAAAACCTTCATTTAAAAACTGCATGTTGTGTTTACTTGTGTTATCTTTGATTAATATTTAAATTAGTTTGATGATCTGAAACATTAAAATGTGACAAACATACAAAAAAATAAAAAATCAGGAAGGGGGCAAACACTTATTCACACCACTGTATATATAAAGATTATATGCTGCAACATCCTTGAAATGCTTTCCACAGTGTCCCTTTCCAGACATAGGATGATGACTAGGCTATCAGGGTAATTCTACAACTAATGATTATCACTGTCTCCATTACAGGAGGTCCTGTGGAGCGCCAACCAATTTTCACAGGATCTAAAGGAAGATGGGTTTGTCGATAAGGTGCCATAACAAGTCTCAGTCACATACAGAGGGGGCTTTAAAGATAAGTGGCATCCCAGATGATCTCACTGATATAGGCCACCATGATTACTTAAGCCTCTCAATGGACATGCTGACACCTAATCCCAACTTCATGGCCATGGATTAGATGTGTCAGTCCAGTATGAAAAATGAGGCTCCATCCAACAAATAAGATGAGAGTGGAACTTTAGGCTGGAATGAGTAGAGGTTTGTCATTGTGTGCATTCCCAGGAGTGTTCCTACTCCGTGTTGATCAGCCGTGTGACATACACATACGGATTTATATAGACTCACAGAAATCCATTAAAGTACTCAGTCTGTATTGCAAAACTGTAGAGGGCAGATCGATAGCAGTCCAGTGAAATCACCTCAGTGGAGGTGTCAATGACATCAACCCACTTAAAACACACAGAGGGGGCAAGACAGAGTTGTGGTCACACTGAATTTCCACATTAACTGCTGATAATGCTTTCAGTAGCCTGGGAAGCCTGTTGTGAACCTTTGCTATTGGACATGTAAGGACCACCCATTGGTCCAATGACGGAATCCAATAGTGTGGATGAAGGTATAATATGTGTAGGTCTTTTACTTGTGCTACTGTAAAGTTCATTCAATTTATTAGAATTCTATTTCAATTTAATTCTTGCTCTGCATTTAATCTGACTTCAATTTCAAATGACACCAATTTAGACTGAGATTAATTTTTGTTTTGTTATTAATTTGGATATTTGATTATTCTGGGTATCCCATACTTTCAATTGGTTGTTCATTAGGGACCCGATGTTGCATAGAGTCTCACGCCAGATCTCATGGACACAAACCGCTCCACACCCGTAAG